>NW_017618983.1:145000-190000 GCF_001879475.1 Ipomoea nil
AAAGTTTTGGGGAAAAAATGGATTAGGATGATTTTGTTTTTAATTATATATAGATAAATTGATTCTATTTCATTTTTTAAACAAAATATTCCTTAAAGATTAATAGTAAAATGAAGCTAACTTATTAATAACCGATTCTATTACATTTTTTTACGTAGAATTTTTCTTAAAGATTAATATCTACAATTTTAATAAAAGCGAATATTGTTAGACCCTTAACCGGAACAAAAAAAAATGTCGGTACGCCACATGCTCAACAAAATTGTACTTTGCGTAGCCCTTCTCCTCCACTTTACCCCGATGAAGACTGCCAGCCACCTTACTAGAACTCAGATTCCGTAGCCCTTCTCCTCCGGTCTACCGCGATGAAGACTGCCCGCCGCCTGAGCCTCCTTTCATCGGCAATGATGGGTGAGCATAGAAGCACAGCCGACCGCGATTAAGGATGGAGAAATCCAGCGGAGAAGCACAGCCGACCGTCAATTACGAGAAGCACCGCCAATTACGAGAAACAAGAAGAATCACACACCAGCGAAGAAACAAAGTAAACAAAGCCGATTTGGTCTCTTTGCGTCTGGTATGCAATTATTTACAATTATGCAGAGATTGAATTACATCTATGGCACTGATTTGAATGGTTTGACAATAATTCAATTCTTGTAAAGTTTCATCTTTGATCTATGCATATGCAATCGCATATTAGTGGTTGAAAAGTTACCATATTTGCTATGAAAGTAGGGGTAGCTTGAGTGGAATGCAAATCTGTGATATTTCAGATGGGTTTTGCTTCGATGTGGAAGTAAAAATTTTGGGTAGCATTTTCTCAAATTTGCTGGGACTTAATTAGTTCATTTGAAAAAAGTGCAGAATTTTGGAATGGTTTGGATGTATGTTATAGTTTTTGCTTTAAATTTTGTTTTAATTTGCTTCAAACTAATTCTTAGTTAAGTATGGCATTGCTAGGTTTTAATTTGTTCTAAGTATAGATTATGAGTTTATTGAGGCAAAATCACATCAAGTATAGATTATGAATTACTCCAATTAATTCAAGCATACCAAGTATGAGTTTCTGTGATCTTGCAGAATTGTCAATGCATTGCTTTTGCTTTAATTTTGTCTATGCATTACTTGAGATTTGCATCATAAAATTAAGTAGATCAGATTCTATGTTCTGCTATGAGTGTATTGTTGATGATGAAGGTCAATTAGAAAAGCTTTTCTGGTGCCATGGCAGGTTGATTTCCTTTTTGTCCTGAGTGAGAGTGAGTAGTAGAAATCTGGAATTGTAATTTTCTATTGCCTATCTTACTTCTCATATTAGAAATTGCTATGAACACAACTTGCAAGCAGATACACAGGGTGGATATTCTTACAGTATGGCTGATGAGAATTCTGTTAGTCAATAATAATGCTAACATTAAACTGAACATTACGAGTAACCTGTCCTCGTATAGCGGAAGCTTTAGGATCGCCCGAATCTCTCCAGCCATGGTTGTGGAAATTGCCTCTGGAATGGTAAACCTATAGAAAGTGTTTTGTCTACCACTTCTCTCCCGAATACGTGATGGTGCGTGTCCTGAACTCGGGAGCTGTGGGAGGACTATTTTGCTTAGAAGCCTACATGCCATCAACATAGGCAGATATTCAGTTAAAGCTTAACTGAATATCTTGAGTTGCATAACAGATTAAGTCACTAATTGACTCAATCTCCTACTTGCACCACAGCCACCCAATAATACAATATATTATAATATATTGTATTTAGGGAAAATACTTACAAATTCAGTATGTGATTCTAATTCAGTAGGTGATCATAATGGAAGGTACCTACCTCTGTTCTGCTAATGTTCAGCTTACTTGCCTCTAGACTATGGAAAGTAAACATGCTTGATTTGAACTCTCATGTTGTGTCTTTTGTAAGTACATATTCTTACTATGCATCTTCAACTTTTTTTAACATCTAATTTTGATAGTTAGATGATGCAATGCTTTAATGCTTTCAGCCTTTGCCCATTTAGTTAGTTGCTGGTTAGTACTAATCTCAATTTACCACATAATAATTAATCAAGACTGTAATGAGTCGGAGACTAAAATTAAGGTATAACCAAATTACCAATAATGTAAAGGCAATATAACTATGTACATTGCTTACCATTAAGAAAACAGAATATTATTGTTAAGGCCCTGAAAACTATTAATAGATTAAAAATATAATTAACTTAAATAATAGTTATAATTCTTAATGGCCAAAACAATAATTATAAGTCTTAATGACTTCAAATGGTAATTGTAATCCTTAGATACTTAATGACTCAAAATCAGACAAAAAACAATAATTATAGCACTAAACTGCTTAAGTCAGGCACATAAACCTTAATAGCCCAAGTTAATTATAACATGAATAATAAATGTTCTAATATGGAAATAGATCCAAACATTATATTATCACCAACGATAAATACCGTTATCAAAAATACGGTAGTTAGTAATAATTGAACCTTAATAAACATGTTATAATCAAATAAAAGTGCTACAATTATTATTAAAATATCAATCAAAGAGGTGGAATTCATACTTTAATGACCCAGATAGGTCCTAAATGGCTTGTTCAAAATAGGTTTTAAAGTCCCAAGTAAAAAATAGGACTAAAGTATGCTCAAAATTAAATGAGAAACCAACAAACTAACTTAACAGGCTATATTGTCCAAAATTAGCCTAAGGATCCAAAATTGAATGATATTTAATATGAAGGCTATGAATTAATAATATGCTATATCCAATCTTAATATATGTTTTTCTATATGTACAATTATAATGAAATAATTTATAAATATACAAAGCATGTTTGGATTTTGCATATTAATATATTATTAACTCATAAATCCTAAATAAATTGTAATAATTTAGGCAATTTAATATGCACATCAATATTAAATTAAAATTCAAGTAGCAAATTTAATACTTAATATTTGCTCAAAATTGAATAATAATTTAATAATGTCAAAATTGAGAGAAAACTAAAAGACATTAATACAACTCTCAATATTAAATTAAAATTCAAATAGCAAATCAAAACTTAATATTTGCTCACACATTGAATAATAATTTAATTGTGACAAGAATTACTGTAATTGTATTAATAACGGCAACAATTCAATCACAAATAATGCCACAATTCATCTGATCTCAATTTGAAAATTTTAATGCCAAAATTAAAGAATAACTAAAGGGCATTATTATTTCAAAATTAAGCAATTATTAATATTTACCATTTACCAAAAATATTTACAATATTAATTAAGGTAATATTAATATGGCAATATTAAACTAAATAATTACCAATTACCAAAATTAATATATATATAAATATAAAATTATTAAGTAAGGCAAATATAAATATATGGTAAATATATAAATATAATTGCATGAAAATAGGAGATGTAGCGTACCATCAGCTGTCTTCTTCTATATTATCCGGAAAACCAGCGAAGAAGAGCGAACAAAAAGGAAGCTACCGACGAACAAACGAGCTTTCTCCATTGATGTCGTACGTCGCTTAGGCGAAGAAGTCGCCACCCCACGGCGCTGCTACTACGCATCGGAAGTGGAAGAGATACCGGCGACCATCCATAAATGCTGCCAACTATCTACCTCCCTCAATGCGGCGCAGTCGTGCATCCATCTTCTCCGCAGCAGAGTTCCGCGGAACCAGCGCCGCCTGATCAGAACCACGGAAGAGGCCGCCTGATCAAAACCACGGAAGAGGCCGCCTGATCTTGAGGAGCAGCGAACGGAGAGGGACAGAGGTGGCCGGAGCTAGTTTGAGAGAGACCGCAGTAATAAGCCGGGAACCCAGCGCACCTCCGCCGTCTGTCAGGAGTCTTCCACTGAATCGCCGGGAAACCAGCGATGATGCCGGTGAAGAATCAGGGAAGAAGCAGCGATCGGACCAACGCCCTCCGCTTTTCTCAGCCAAAAAAAAAAATAGGCGGTGGTAAGCGTCAAGAGTCTGATATATTTAATTTCAGAATTCAAATGAAATTAAAAAAAATATGCTGAATGCTCATAATTAAATTCCAAGCAGAACCAAATTTCGAAAAACAACATATACAAAAAATAATGTATATGATATTAGTTTTCGGAAAAAAAAAAAACAGATTTTGTATCTAACAATACAAACAACCATGCAGAGATTTTTCTGGCTTTGATACCAAATGTTAGTCAATAATAATGCTAACATTAAACTGAACATTACGAGTAACCTGTCCTCGTATAGCGGAAGCTTTAGGATCGCCCGAATCTCTCCAGACATGGTTGTGGAAATTGCCTCTGGAATGGTAAACCTATAGAAAGTGTTTTGTCTACCACTTCTCTCCCGAATACGTGATGGTGCGTGTCCTGAACTCGGGAGCTGTGGGAGGACTATTTTGCTTAGAAGCCTACATGCCATCAACATAGGCAGATATTCAGTTAAGCTAGCTTAACTGAATATCCTGAGTTGCATAACAGATTAAGTCACTAATTGACTCAATCTCCTACTTGCACCACAGCCACCCAATAATACAATATATTATAATATATTGTATTTAGGGAAAATACTTACAAATTCAGTATGTGATTCTAATTCAGTAGGTGATCATAATGGAAGGTACCTACCTCTGTTCTGCTAATGTTCAGCTTACTTGCCTCTAGACTATGGAAAGTAAACATGCTTGATTTGAACTCTCATGTTGTGTCTTTTGTAAGTACATATTCTTACTATGCATCTTCAACTTTTTTTAACATCTAATTTTGATAGTTAGATGATGCAATGCTTTAATGCTTTCAGCCTTTGTCCATTTAGTTAGTTGCTGGTTAATTATGGTATGTATGCTAAATGCTCACTACCCCCACCTTCTAAGGCACCACCTCACACATAAAGGCTCGTGTCTTTATCACTTTGTTCCTACCTTATTACAATATTATCTCTCATGTTGAAATTTGTAAATATAAATTCTTTGAGCTGTTTCCTTGTAAACTTTCTATTTACTGCCACTCTAAAATATTTGTTTTCACTTGTGGGCTATTTGGAAGTTTACGGGAGAGAAGTCAAGTGGAACAACTTGTCAGATATATAGTGGAAGAGGCTGCAGATGAAACTGAGAAAAAACGAAAATTTAAGTGAGTTACTTAAAAAATATCTTTGCCCTGCCTATTAATTTCTTGCATATTTACATTATCTTGAATATGTTGTATTGTTCTAATTTTTTTTTTGGGTTCATGTGGGTGAATATGTTTCCTTTTATTGCTTGTGAAATTTTTACTTGTGAGGTTGATATAATTCTCAAAGCTTTGGTTGATGATGAAGAGGTGACAATACATGTTTTCACTGTGCTTTATTTATTCTTATTTGGAAGAAAATGCTTTTAAATAGACTTTTAATTTTTATTGGCAGCTAATGAACTTGCTATTCTCATTTTTGGAACCTGTGCGTCCTCACAGTGCTCTGCTGGCTGGTTACTTCAGCAACGTATCTCATTAAATTAGATGATGGTATTTTGTTTCACTTCACTTTTCTGAACATGGATTGACTGTTTCCTGATGCCTTTTTTTTTTTTTTTTTTTTTTTTTTTTTTTTTAATTTATTGGGTGGGGTGAGGTGGTGAAGGTGGTAGATGTCTTTCCTTAGGGGGAAGTGGTGCTTGCATCATAACTTGCATGAAAACCCTTACAAGATCAATGAATATTGAGGGCTGGCCTTCCATAAGAGGGAAGCCAGGTATGATATTTTGGTAGGGAAGGCATATTCCATAATCTTAAATTGCAGTAATAAGTTGTACTGTGTGGGTTCTTGATATGTTTGACTTGTGAAAACAGTAGATTTTACGTTATACTCAGTAGTATATACATTTGCTATTATATTTATTTTGATTTGATGCAATACAAATGATCATGATATGTAGTGTTCTTTTGAGTCTTTTATGTATACTACTGTAAGGATAGTTGATTACATTCTAATAACCTTGTATCCCCGTGTCCCCGACTTTTCCCTATTTAACGCAAATGATGCCCATTAGGGGTTCTGTGTGGACTTATTTTTTCTATGGAATTGATTTTGTAGGCTTTAGAATTCACAGCTAAAAATGCAAAGGTATATGTATTATTCACACCTATAATATAATAAATGGTTTTTCCGTTTTGTGTTGCACACTCCTTTATTTATATATAGGGAGCGGTATGCTTGTAATGAGAGTCTACGTGCAGAGAGGAACTTGAGACGCCGAAATACTTACGCAACAATGGATCCTGCTAACGAAAAACGTCGCGGCAAAAGTACATTATGAAATCAGAGTAAATGTTATAATAATGAAAATAATAACTAAGCACATGGTCATACAATTATCTCAAACAGCAAACTGTGATTCCCCACGTGTAATAAAATATAAAATAATATGAATTATATACACACTCACTCGCACACATTATTTTAAAAATACATTTCTTTTGTATATATTATTAGGGGAACAAAGCATCGTGCTACACTATATGCATTAAAACGATGTCGAGACTACAATGACGTTGCAATAAAACTTGCAAATCCAGAAACTGCAAAATTTTTTACAATTGCTAATATCCCTCCATCAATTGATCTGGTATATATATAATAGGTTTTACACAATAATTCAATATTTTATATTTAACATTAATATTCATTTTTTTACTCATGACAACTTGTAGATTAAACCTGCTTGGATAAAAGGGAAAATCAGCTTTAAGCATCGGATAAAAAACACATTGTACATTGGATGTAGTCATTGTATGAAAAAGGTTTACGCGGAAAGTGAAACAATTTAATTGCATGCATTGTGGTGAATTGAATGCAGTGGGAACACCACGGTAAGTAACAATTTTTATACACAGTTTTTTTTTTTTTCTTTTTTGTTAGAAGGAGGTCAGTATCAATTTAATCATTACACAAACATAATACAACAATGCTAATCTAAACATTCATAATAGGTGTAAACTGGATGTGGAAATTACTGATGGAAGTGGATGCCTTGTTGCATCTGTGTTTAGGAAATGTGTTGAACAACTATTACTCTTTACGAGCAAACAAGTTATGCAATTGGAACAACATGTATTCATCCTTTACCACCCACAATCACTCATGTTTTATAGTAAATTAACCTATGACTAACTACATAAACATCTTGCAGGGTCAACAGCTACGATTTTAACATATCAATAACCGCTTACAAGATGAAGAATATATAATACAATTGAGGTCTCAATCCTACACACAACAAGGCAAAAACATGATATCATATACCATAACATCATTGCACGATTCATTGTCATTCACTACCACGAGTAAACAACATGCAATAAACACACAACCAGCAAAAAGGAAACTCAACTTCACTAAAGATGGAAACGAAGAAGACAATTCCGAGCCTCAACAAACATGCACTAAGAAAAATAAATTTTACTCTGCTCAAATTACTACTCTTTTCATTATAGATAGTCAGCTTTAGTTAGTGGTTTATTTGTTTTTACTTACTTTAATTCTATTTTAGCTATTTCAAATTTCTTTATTTTTTATTAAAATATATAAGCACTAAGATTATTTCTTTATCTTTTATTCATTTCGCATTTTTCTTTCTCTCATTATTATATGAATACTTTAACCAATTAAGGAACACTAATTTATAAATACACATTGGGCATTGGTCTAATCGCGCAAAGCGTGTGTCAAAACTAGTAGTAAAATAAGGCTCAATTTTTATGCAAAATCTGTCCTAAAAGATTAATAGTATCTTAATGATTCTTTTTCTTATACTGCTTATTGATTCTTTTCCATTGTTCAGAGTGTAGAAAAAATTCACATGGCTAACATTTTCTTCCATTCATTTATATTTTTCCATATTATTATTAATTTCCTTCCCAATATTATTCTATATTGTTTTGGCGTACGGCTTCCTTCCATTCATTTCTATTTTTTCATATTATTATTATTTTTTTAGGCGGAAACTTGTAAATGAGGATATTGTTTTTATTAATTAATATAGAATATAGATTACCAATTAAAATTAAAGTTTTTATTATAATTGAACAATAATATTACCAATTATTATTTGAAGATTTTGTAAAACAGTAAGTAAAATTGTATTACGGATAGGAAAATATATGTACTTTAATTTAAATTTAAATTATTAATAATTAATTCTATTTTATTTTTTAAAAAAATCTTCCTTAAAGATTAATAGTAAAATAAAGCTAAATTATTAATAACCGATTCTATTACATTTTTTACACAGAATTTTTCTTAAAGATTAATGTAGTAAAATTAAGTTAAATTATTAATAACCGATTTTATTACATTTTTTTACGCAGAATTTTTCATAAAGATTAATAGTAAAATAAGACTAAATTAGTAATAACCAATTCGTTTTCTATTTTTTACACAAAATCTTCCGTAAAAGATTAATAGTAAAATATCTTAATAAATATTTTCCTTATACTATTCTTTTTCATTTTTCAGAGTGTAGAAAACATTCACATGAATAATATTTCATTCCATTATTTTCTATATTTACATATTATTATTAATTTTCTTTCAATATTATTATTAATTGTTTGGGGGTACAACTTCCTTCCATTCTTTTTCATTTTTTTCATATTATTATTAATTGTTTAGGTGGGAGCTTGTAAAGGATGTTTTTTTTTATTAATTAATATAGAATATAAATATAGATTAATATAGAATATACATTACCAATTAAAATAAGTTTTTTTTTTTAAAAAAAAAATATTATATTGAACAATAATATTACCAATTGTTATTATTATTATTATTATTATTATTATTATTATTATTATTATTATTATTATTATTATTGGTTCACATAGTTGAATTATTTATTTTTTATTTAATTATTATAAACATAAATGATATTTTACTAATTAATTTATGATATTTATCAAATTGTATTTTTTAAATATAGTGTTTTATCCATGCATTGCACGGAATTTTATTTTTGTTATTATGAATTTAAAATAAAAATAGAAAAAATAAAAAGATGTTAAAATGTACAATATAATAATATAGTTGGACTTTTATATATTTAGTCAAGTATCTATTTCATAACATACAAAATTAAAATTTAAATTTTGTATGATTAATATATTCTCTAATCATGTACATATTTAGATAAATTTATAGAAAAAATTCATATAATTAAGTTGATTTATTCCAAATTGTATTTCATATGTATATATGAAATTTAAAAATATGAATAATAAAAACTAAGAGAATTGTACTTAGAAATCAATAAAAAAAATGTAAATTCTAAATTTTGTATGAATAAATAAATATTCTAATCGGACGCATATCCTTATATGATTGTATAATACTTTGTATATACACATAATATTTATTAATATGTATATAGGAAAGTCCTATAATATAATTTCATTAATTATAATTTATATTGATAGATTTATACTTAAAAAATTAAATTTAGAAATTTAAAGAGTATATGTATGTATATTTAAAAAAAAAAATTATAAATATTCATGTTTTGTTAATTTTATAATTTCATTTCTTTAATTATATTTCATATTTTATTAATTATAATTTAATGAAAGTGTCACAAATATGTCTCCAGAAGAAATCATATATTTCTCAATTTCATTAATTTTATTAATTATTATTACCAAATATTGTGGCAATTACCACAATAATTTCATTAATTATAATATTTGTTTTCTTCCAAGGGAAAATGGCACTTTTTCCCCCTATGTTATATGCTTATAGCACTTTTTCCCCCTGAGTTATTCATGCATCCACATTTGTCCCCTCAATTATTATAAAAGTGGCGGTTTTTCCCCCTGATAATATTAAATAGACATTTTTACCCTTAAATACATATTTTATTTATTTCTCTTGTTCAACAAATTATTGTTTATACGTAGGGATGGCCACGGTTCGGTTCGAACTGAACCGAACACTATAGCAATCAAATAAAAAAAAATTCGGTTATGATTCATAACATAACCCAATATTTGGGTTTCCGTTTATTAAAATTGTGAAGTGGAAAAAAATAGATTCTGAACCGTGAACCAGAGGTTCAAATCGGAACAACTACTAGCAATAGCTTAAAATTAGAATTATAATATTTGCAAATAGTGTATGCTTTTTTCGCATTTATATTGACTCTCACATATAAGTATATATAATCGCGATTTGGTTTTTATTTTGAATCGTTGTTTCACAATTTCGGATCCAATTTGAACTGTTGGTTCAAACATTATTTTAAAATTTTATTTTTTTATTTTTAAAGTATTCTAAATTCAACAATTAATGTATTTTATTTTTTCAAATTGTGGTTATAATTTGTTGGAGAAGTAAAATAAAGGAAATATTTATTTTAAGGGTAAATATGTCCATTTAATATATCAGGGGGGAAAATTGCCACTTAAATAATATAGGGGGAAAAAGTGCTATAAGTATATAACACAGGGGGAAAAAGTGTCATTTTCCCTTCTTCCAATATTTAAATACATTACCATAAAATTACCATAATAATAACACAAAAGAAGGAAAGAAAAATTATGAGAATAATCTATATCTATATATAATTAAAAGTAAAGTCCTCCTAACTAAGTTTATCCCCAAAACTTAGGGGCATATATATATAAATTGCATATTTACCATATATGCATATTTTGTGTCTATATAGTATAATTTTTGGTATCAAACATTTGAATGGTAATAAACGGGGGAAAATGTCAACATACAAATGATAATTCTTTCATTACTATACTAATTTTAATGGTAATTCATTAATTACTATATTTCACGATGAGTCAGCCTGTTCATGCCCATCATTTTTCAAGAAACATAGAAATGAAATAGTCAATTATTAAAATTGTTTATGATTTCATTTTTAATTTTTGTCTAAAGTTAAAGATATATATTATCAACGATTATAACATTTTTTGTATTAATTGAAAATTTAAAAGTTTTACCTTTTTTGAGATCTCTTACCATTTTATAATTTCAATATTATGCGATTTTGAACTCATCCATGGTGTACAAATACACTCTATATGACCATACAAAATCCATTGAGGAGACATTTGTACTGAAGAGTAAACTTCTCCTTAAACTAAATTCGGGTGTCAAGAAAATCTCCGTTTTCATTCATAATGATATTCCTATTTCTGAGTCTCTCATCACTGTTCGGTACATCAATGATGTCTAGATTTCTGGGTCTTCCATTGTTCCCTTTGATCCTTATGATTGTGCCATTGCCAGAATTTTTTTATTTGGGTTCAGTACAACGTGGATTTTTTTGGGAGGTTTCTCTAATTAAATTTTTGGTTAAAAATTTATATTTCCTTTGTATTTTATTTTATTACTTTTTTATTTATTTATACTAGGAGTAACACAAAATCTGAAATTGTATTTGTTATTTATTTCTTCTTTTTAAATAATCATTATTTTTGTGTTTTACAAAAATTTAGAAAAAATCAAATATAGCGAGATTTTTAATAGGTTAAACAAACACTCTACTCAAATGATATATATAAAAATGCTGTGAAATGCTGTAAAATGAACTCTGCTTGGTAAAAAAAAAAAACATAGAAACTTGAATGGCATGTACAAATCTCGAAGTCAACATACTAACTCTAAGTTTCAGAAAATCTTACAAAATTATCAAAATTACCGTCTTTATCATCCTCGATCGCATCTCTACAATCTTCCATAAAAACTAAACCAATAGGGTTCTGTTACAAATGCTCTTCCTCCTCAATTTCCTTTTGTTGAAGCAGAGCCTCCTTAAGTATCTTCAAACTCATACCAGATAATATAAACTGCAAAACATATTGAAGTATTATTATATTATATTATATTATATTATATTATATTATTATTATTATTATTATTATTATTATTATTATTATTATTATTATTATTATTATTATTATTATTATTTATTTGATTGTTGATAAATTCGCAAAAATTTTAACCAATTTGTCATTTTAACATTTTAACTTTAATCAAAACCCCCCCAAAAATTATATAGTAACTCAGTAATTTGTTCCAAATGGCTAAAAACTAATACAACACATACATTTTGTGTTAATCTTTCACAACCCCCATTAATAATAAATAAATAAATTTGTTACAAATGGCTAAAAACTAATACAACACATACATTTTGTGTTAATCTTTCACAACCCCCATTAATAATAAATAAATAAATAATAACTAAAATAAGAAGACAAAGTTGAAGCTTCTTAAATAAGAACCTTTTGACATCTCAATACTTGCCCACATTGATGGGCAAGAAATTATCTTTGTAAGGGGATCATTGCTCCTCTTATATAGAGGAGCTCTCTATTTTCAAACATTTTCAATGTGTGATAAAAATGATCTCAAAATCATTTACAAAGGGAGCCCGTGACTCCCCTTTGTCTTTTTTTTTTTTTTTGTTTTTTTTTTTGTTTTTAATTTTAATTTTATTTTGTATATAATTTTGTTTGGATTATTATTATTATTGTTGTTGTTGGTGGTGTTATTATAATTTGATTATTTGGCAAATTCGGCAAAATTTTAAGAAATTCGTTTGTTTAACATTTTATATTTTATCAAAATACCAAAAATATTATTTAATAATTTAACAATTTGCTCGAAACTGCTAAAAACTAAAACAACTCATATACATTTTTGGTTAATCTTTCCCAAACCCCCTGATAAATTAAAAAAAATTTAAAAAATAATTAAGAATCCATTAAGATAAGTTTTTTAAAATAAGAGCCATTTGACACGTTGGATTTTAATAGGTTGTGGAACCGTGTCCACCTTGCAAGGTGGACACAGTTCTATGTTCATAAATACTGCACTATAAGTTCATTATTATAAAGCTATATATTCATAATCTTTGAACTTCATATTCATAATTATTGAACTCTATATTCATAATTACAGAACTCTATGTTCATAGTTATTGAATTATATGTTCATAATTATAAACATATATATTCATAATTTTTAAACTTCATATTCACAATTATTGAATCTCTATATTCATAATTAGATAACTATGTGTTCATAATATTTTTCATAACACTATGTTCATAATTATAGAACTATATGTTCAAAATTTTTGAACTATATATTGATTATTATATTCATAATTATGAACTATTTTTGAACCATGTCTACCTTGCAAGGTGGACATAGTTTCACAGCATAATTTGTCGGGTCAATAGTAGTACTATAAAAAGCCTTTGAACTTCTCAATACTTGCCCACATTGATGGGCAAGCAATTGTATGGTTGTAAGAGGAGCATTGCTCCTCTTATATAGAGGAGATCAAAGCTCCTCTTTCCAAACATTTTCAATGTGGGATCAAAATGATCCCACATCATTTACTAAGCGGAGCCACCTTTGTCTTCTTTTTTTTTTTTTTTTTTTTTTTTTTTTTTTTTTTTTTTTTAATTTTAATTTTATTTTGTATATAGTTTTGTTTGGATTATTATTATTATTATTATTATTATTATTATTATTATTATTATTATTATTATTATTGTTATTGTTATTGTTATTGTTGTTGTTGTTGTTGTTGTTGTTGTTGATGTTGTTGTTGTTTTGTTATTGTTATTATTTTAATTTTATTTTATACTTGAACAATAATATTTTTATTATACTTGAATAATAATATTATCAATTATATTATATTATAGAATATAATACCATATATAATATTACCAATTAATAGATTTTATTTAATTTCCATTTGACAATTACTTACCAAATAAGTTTTACTACAAAAGTTTTGGGGGGAAAATTTGTTAGGAGGATTGTACTTTTATATATAGATATAGATATAGATATATAGATATATAGATATAGATATAGATTTAGAAAAGCATTTATTAAGGTTGGATATAGCATATTATTAACTCATAAATTTTATATTAAATATCATTCAATTTTGGATCCTTAGGTTAATTTTGGACATTATAGCTTATTAAGGCGATTTGTTTGGTTTTCTCATTTAATTTTGAGCATATTTTAGTCCTAATTTTCACTTGGGACTTTAAAACCTATTTTGAACAAGATATTTAGGACCTATCTTGATCAGTATGAATCCTACTATTATTTGATTGATATTTTAATAATAATTGTAGCACTCTCTTTTTATTTTGATTATAACATGTTTATTAAGTTTCAATTATTACTAACTACCGTATTTTGTTAACGGTATTTATCGTTGGTGATAATATAATGTTTGGATCTATTTCCATATTAGAGCATTTATCATTCATGTTATAATTAACTTGGGACATTAAGGTTTATGGGCCTGACTTAAGCAATTTTGTGCTATAATTATTATCATATTATCATTGCATGATTTTGAGTCCTTAAGGGTTTAAGGATTACAATTACCATTTGAAGTCATTAAAAATTATAATTATTGTTTTGGCCATTAAAAATTATAACTATTATTTAAGTTGATTATGTTTTAATCTATTAATAGTTTTCAGGGTCTTAACGATAATCTTAAGTATTTTTTCATGGCAAGCAATGTACATAGTTGATATATTACCTTTCGAATGGTAATTTGGTTATACCTTAATTTCAGTTTCCTTATGACTCATTATAGTCATGATTAATTATTATGTGATAAATTAAGATTAGTGTTTGGCATCCCTTAATTACAGTTTTACATTTATTGTAATTATTATTAATTTACATTATTAATTAATGTTATTAAGTTTAGGGGCTAATCTCATTTATTATCTTTCATAATAATTATTCATTCATGGTAATCTACTATATTTGGTACATTGGTAAGATTACCCATGTCAGGTGTTTCACGCAGGGGCACATACCAGGTGTTTCACGCATGCATCTTTGTGAATGGATTTGTGCTGCATGTATTTTTATTTTGAGGATTGATTATCACGCTGCATGGCTTAATGGTGGGCCACTGGAATTATTTTATAATCATTGCTTAATTAGCTTCAAAGCTTGACCTGCTGACTGGAATGATTCCAAATGCTTTATTAAATTAGCCACCCAAATTCTGCTCCTAGATAATTAGACATTTTAAATGCATGCTGTGAAGATTTTCAATTTGGGTTTGGTTTGTATTACAGCACGACATTTGAATTTTGTGGTTTACGTAACTGGGTGGGTCGTCGGCTTTTAAATTGTTAGGCTGCTTTGATGGTTGATCGTCGGTGTTGTGCGAACTGGAGATCGAATGATAGGTGTCATCGGATTCCCTGCCGGATGCGTCCATTGGCCGGACTTACCGGGGCTGTGCGAACCTGAGACCACGGCGGCATAGCTTCCTTGCCGTAGCTCTGATACAATGATGGAAAGTAATTACATGAATGGTGAGAGATGAACAAAGAAAGGATGGAGGAGTTATTCCATTGAAATGGTGAAAACGACGTTGTTTTGAATAAAAACGCGCGTCCCACGTTAAAAAAAAAAAAAAAAATCAAGTTCGATTCCCGGAAACAGCATTTTTTTGTGCATAATTTGAATTATATATCCACAAATTGATAACTATATATCCACAAAATCATAACTATATATCCACAGTGAATGAATAACACAAAATCCAGAATGAATGAACTAAATATCCACAATTAATGAACTAAAAATTCACAATGAATGAACAACATAATGCTGTTGAGGGGAATCGAAACTGAATTTTTATTTTTTTAAAAATGGGACGCGGGTTTTTAGTCAAAACGACGTCGTTTTGAAACATGGTGCACACGGTTACACAACATAACTATTGTCAAAGCATCTCATCTCATCTCGTCGTAAGCCCATACGCACATTAGTAAACCGTTATTCAAAGAATATTTATCAACTAATCTCCCATCAAATCCATGTAGACCCTAGATTAATTGATCTTTTGATAATATATATGATTCTTTCTAAACTTATGAAATTACAATAAAAATTATGGGGGTCTATCAAATTACATTTTGCTCATCATCAAATTAAAACCTTAAAATATTCATATCAATTTTCCCCCTTTTTAATTTAATGATGTCAAAACTTATACTCAGTCTTTTGACTTAATTAGTCTTTTAAAAACATAATTATTTTGAAGTTATTTTTATTCAAATAGACTTAGAGACGAGTTTGACAATTGTTTTTAGACCTACCAGTGTAAAGTCATATTTGCATTTTTTGAATTTAAAGAATGAAAATAGCTTTTATAATTTTCCAATCATGCGATTCATACCTATTAAGCTAAAAACCCTTTCATGCAACCAAAATAGATAATGATAACACAAAACTAGGTTAAATTGTTTAAAATATTTTTTAAAATTATATATACAAATAAAGAAAACAACTATTGGGTCTGCCCAGCACAAAACTAGGACGAGGCCTTCTCGTGCCTACATGTCACTCATGTAAGGTTTTCATGGCCAAAGGCGGTCACCGAAGAAGCCAATGATATCACCTCGGATCTAGGGTTTCCTGTGTGAAAGAATGAGTGGACTATGAGTATGAGTAGATAAAACTCTAAAATTGAGATAAAATAGCTTTTATAATTTTCCAATCATGAGATTCATACCTATTAAGCGTAAACCCCTTTCATTCAACCAAAATAGATAATGATAACACAAAACTAGGTAAAATTGTTTAAACTATTTTTTAAAATTATATATACAAATAAAGAAAACAACTATTGGGTCTGCCCAGCACAAAACTAGGACGAGGCCTTCTCGTACCTACATGTCACTAATGTAAGGTTTTCATGGCCAAAGGCGGTCACCGAAGAAGCCAATGATATCACTTCGGATCTAGGGTTTCCTTTGTGAAAGAATGAGTGGACTATGAGTATGAGTAGATAAAACTCTAAAAGTGAGATGTCAGATGAGACTTACTGGTAAGCGAGAGTCGTCGGTGAGACCATGAGAGTCGAGAAGGTGGAGACAGACAGAGAGATTGTGGAGAAGAATGAGAGGGGTGAGGCGTGAGAGGTGAAAATGAAATGAATGTCTGAAACCCTAACCTATATATATATTTCGGGTTTCGGGTCGAATTCAAAACTTAAATGGAGGACCCGAAACCCAAACCGACAAAATTAAATTGTAGCTGTTTTTATGCGGGTTCTACCTGTTTTTGCTCGAACCCGACCCGTTATGGGGTCAAACGGGTTGAACCCATGAAATTTTCGAGTTCAACCCGATTTATGCCCAGCCCTAATTTTTACTATATAAAATGGGGGAGGAATGTTGGAAATTTATATAGTAATGAAGACTAATGTTTCAGAGGGACTACCATGAAAGCTTAAAATAATATTTGGAGTTGTGGATTTAAAAATATTATTTTAGTTTGATAGAAAATTAATGGTTTGTCTATTCCCCAACATTGGAGGGTTTTTCCCCAACATTGGGGGAATGTTCCCCAACATTGGGGTCTTATTCCCCAATATAGGGGAATTGTTTGTTTCATTGGGAAAATGATTATATAGCACGTGAGCTCCCAAACTTACATGCAAATGTGTGCTATAAAATTATAACATATATATAAATATATTTGCATGCGGTCCATAACATTACAAAGGTTCATAATTACATATATATTCATGTTGAACATGATTTATATAATTAATATTCTCATATGAAAAATATATCATTTAAGATATATTTTTTTGAAGTTAAGTTTTTAAAACTACAAAAACTTCCATGTAACTTCTCCAACAGTCATATTTGCATCTATAGATATTTTGGAGAAACATCTGAAAACACAGATGCAAACATTATATATCTTGTTGCATATCTTGATATATCACAATTCCACAATTCTACAGGAAATTCTTAAACAAAGCAACTTAAAAATTTCATTCATCTTCTTGTATCCCAATCTTGAACCTGGTTGTTTCTCACATGTATTACAGATTACAAACACTTTTTCCAACATTAAATCTATTTGTGAAAGGGGCACGTACCAGGTGTTTCACGCATGCATCTTTGTGAGTGGATTTGTGCTGCATGTATTTTTATTTTGAGGATTGATTATCACGCTGCATGGCTTAATGGTGGGCCACTGGAATTATTTTCTTATCAGTGCTTAATTAGCTTCAAAGCTTGACCTGCTGACTGGAATGATTCCAAATGCTTTATTAAATTAGCCACCCAAATTGTGCTCCTAGATAATTAGACATTTTAAGTGCATGCTGTGAAGATTTTCAAATTGGGTTTCGTTTGTATTACAGCACGACATTTGAAATTTGTGGTTTACATAACTGGGTGGGTCGTCGGCTTTTAAATTGTTAGGCTGCTTTGATGGTTGATCGTCGGTGTTGTGCGAACTGGAGATCGAATGATAGGCGTCATAGGATTCCCTGCCGGATGAGTCCCTTGGCCGAACTTGCGGGGGCTGTACGAACCTGAGACCACGGCGGCATAGCTTCCTTGCCGTATCTCTGATACCATGATGGAAAGTAATTACATGAATGGTGAGAGATGAACGAAGAAAGGATGGAGGAATTATTCCATTGAATTGGTAAAAACAACGTCGTTTTGACTAAAAACGCGTATCCCACTTAAAAAAAAAAAAATCAGGTTCGATTCCCGGCAATATTATTTTTTTTGTGCATAATTTGAATTATAGATCCACAAATTTATAACTATATTTCCAAAAATTCATAACTATATATTCACAAATTTATAACTATATATCCACAGTGAATGAATAACACAAAATCCAGAATGAATGAACTAAATATCCACAATGAATGAACTAAAAATCCACAATGAATGAACAACATAATGCTGTTGAGGGGAATCGAAACTAAATTATTGTTTTTTTAAATGGGACGCGCGTTTTTAGTCAAAACAACGGCGTTTTGCAACTCGAATGCACCGCATAACTATTGTCGAAACACCTCATCTCATCTCGCTGTAAGCCCATACGCACATTAGTAAACCGTTATACAAAGAATATATATCAACTAATCTCCCTTCAAATCCATGTAGACCCTAGATTAATTGATCTTTTGGTAATATATATGATTCTTTCTAAACTTAAAAAGTTACAATAAAAATTATGGGGGTCTATCAAATTACATTTGGCTCATCATCAAATTAAAACCTTAAAATAATCATATCAATTTTCCACCTTTTTAATTTAATGATGCCAAAACTTATACTCAATCATTTACCTTAATTAGTCTTTTAAAAACATAATTATTTTGAAGTTATTTTTATTAAAATAGACTTAGACGAGTTTGACAATTGTTTTTAGACCTACCAATATAAACTCCTATTAGCATTTTTTGAATTTAAAGAATGAAAATAGCTTTTATAATTTTCCAATCATGCGATTCATACCTCTTAAGCTAAAAACCTTTCATTCAACGAAAATAGATAATGATAACACAAAACCAGGTAAAATTGTTTAAACTATTTTTTAAAATTATATATAAATATATAAATATATAAATATATAAATATATAAATATATATATATATATATATATATATATATATATATATATATATATATATATATATATATATATATATATATATATATATATATATATATATATATATATAAAGAAAACAACTATTGGGTCTGCCCAGCACAAAACTAGGACGAGGCCTTCTTGGACCTAATTGTCACTCATGTAAGGTTTTCATGGCCAGAGGCGGTCACCGAAGAAGCCAATCATATCGCCTCGGATCTAGGGTTTCCTGTGTGAATGAATGAGTGGACTATGAGTATGAGTAGATAAAACTCTAAAAGTGAGATGTCAGATGAAACTTACTGGTAAGCGAGAGTCGACGGTGAAACCATGAGAGTCGAGAAGGTCGAGAGCCGGAGTCGGAGTCAGCGTCGCCGTCCCACGAAAAAGGCGAAATGGCGGAGCCGGAGTGGCAGAGATGGTCAGAGATTCAGAGGGGTGAGAGGCAGAGTCTGATACGGAGAGACCTTGGACTTTAGATATGGTGTTTGGGTGGAGTGAGAGAGGTGAGGCGGAGATGGTGTCTGGGTGAGAGACAGACAGAGAGTTTGTGGAGAAGAATGAGAGGGGTGAGGTGTGAGAGGCGCAAATGAAATAAATGTCTAAAACCCTAACCTATATATATTTTGGGTTTCCTGTCGAATTCGAAACTTAAATGGAGGATCCGAAACCTGAACCGACAAAATTAAATTGTGGCTATTTTTATGCGGGTTTTACCCGTTTCTGCTCGATCTCGACCCGTTATGGGGTCAAACAGGTTGAACCCGCGAATATTTTGGGTTGAACCCGATTTATGCCCAGCCCTAATTATTACTATATAAAATGGAGGAGGAATGTTGGAAAATTATATAGTAATGAAGAGTAATGTTTCAAATGGACTACCATGAAAGCTTAAAATAATATTTGGAGTTTTGGATTTATAAATATTATTTTAGTTTGGTAGAAAATTAAGGCTTCGTCTATTCCCCAACATTGGGGGCTTGTTCCCCAATATAGGGGAATTGTTTGTTTCATTGGAAAAATGATTATATAGCACGTGAGCTCCCAAACTTACATCCAAATGTGTGCTAGAAAATTATAATATATATATATATATATATATATATATATATATATATATATATATATATATATATATATATATATATATATATATATATATATATATATATATATATATATAGAATCGCACTCAGGTGTGAATGCTTCGCCCAGGCGCGAAATAGGAATGGATTCTGTCCGTCCACGTGTCCAGATCTAATGGATGATAAACACTATTTTTTTAAAAAAACTCGGTGGCATTTTCGTAAATAATTGAACATCGAAGTGCAAGTAAAATGTATTACAAATGCATGTAAAATGTATTATAGGTGCAAGTAAATATTTACACTGAGCATCAATACTTAGTTGCACCTATAGTTCTAAGTAGTTGCACCTATAGCTCTAAGTAGTTGCACACATAGTTATAAGTAGTTGCACCTAGGTGTATGAATGTTTGCGAGTTGTTTTCAGGGGTATTACTACCCGCTAAACTCAGATCAATGAATGTTAACAAGGCAAAATTACATACACTTATAGGTGAAAGTAGGTGCACCTATAGTTATAAGTAGTTGCACCTATAGTTATAAATAGTTGCACCTATAGTTATAAGCACACCCAGGTGCATGAATGTTTGCGGAAAGGGAATGCTAACAAGGCAAAATTACATGCACTTATAGGTGAAAGTAGGTGCACTTGTAAGTGATTTTACTTGCACTTCGATGTTCAATTTTTTACGAAAATGCCACCGCGTTTTTTTTTTAAGTTATTAGATCTGGACACGTGTCGCGCGCTGATTCGTTCGCATATTCCTTCCTGGGCACTTATTCGCACTGGAGTGCATCCCTATATATATATATATATATATATATATTGTTGGAGATTACATTCAAGGATGTTGGGTTTTTGCCTTGCTACTTGTCCCACATTGATTTCTTAGAGACTACTTTCCCATCATTTAAATGCCACTCCTTTTGGAGTTTTTGAAATCCTTTCAAGGGAGGGAAAGGAGGAGTCCCCGCGCGCATCGCCGCCGCTCGCCCGGTTCGGGCGTCGCGGTGTGGTCAAAGTTTTACGCGGCAATTATATTTCTTAGTCTACGCACTCAGAATAAAGTCTGTGGCCAAGAGGAAAATCTGCGCGTTAGTGGGCAATTACGAACGCAACTTGCGTTTCTCCCTCTATTTTTTCGGCTGTTTGTGGCTGATACAGGGAAGTCACGTATTCTCATTACTATAAATACCTGCCTTCCCAGACCTCTCATTTACACTGAAAAAATAAGCTTTACAACTCAATTGCTACGTATCTCTCAAAGTGCAAAGAATACGTGAGCTCTTCTGTGTTAGCCAGTCGAAAGCGTCCAGGTAAAAAGACCGCACAGTCTCCGGCATTAAACTTTTAAGGCAATGTCCTGCACACGTCACAGAAAATTCCTATACTTTCTATCCAGCCTATAAAAAACGTAGTCTATACAAATCACTACGACATTTTCCAAAATTCACAACAGTTAAAAGCTTAATCATGAAAATGTCGTCCCTCCTATCCAAGCCCGCTGCTGAACTTACAAAGATTGAACCACTGAACGGTATCAATTACCGCAGGTGGGCAGTGAAGATGATGGTGCACTTCGAGACACACGAGGTTGATTATGTGCTCACCAACAATGCAATTCCTACTACCTCTGCTGTAGATGACCTCGAGATCACATCCACAGAAGAAGCAACTCCAGATCCGAAGGCGGCTGCGACTGCGTCGGCGTCTGCAAAATCTTCTGAAACAACTCAAGACGGTCGAAAAAAATTCGAGCGTGATAAGAAAATGGTAAGGGGCATTCTACTTCAGTACATGTCTGACTCACTTCTAGACATCTATGCGCCTCACAAGTCCACGAAGGCGATCTGGGACTTGCTGCAAAAGAAATACGGGTCAGATGATGCAGGACGGAAAAAATATGCTGTCGCCAGTTGGTTAAACTACAAAATGGTTGATGGTAAGCCTATTATTACTCAAGTTCATGAGTTCGAAAATTTAGTTGGGGATCTGATCACCGAGGGGATTCCGGTAAGTGATACTTTACAAACTTATGCTTTGGTTGAGAAGTTGCCTGAATCATGGTCAGAATTTCAAAATAAAATGAAACATGAACCTAAACTAAGCACATGGGAAGAAATGGTGAATCATATCAACATTGAGGAGGCATTTCGCCTAAGGCAAAAATCGATTTCATTTCCTGAAAATTTAAAGGCTAATGTAATCGAAACAAGTGACAGGTCAAAACCTACAAACAATGGTCAAAATAAAGGTTGGCAGAAAGGTATGAAGGCAAACAACACCAAACGATTCAAGGCGAACAAGAATCAAAAACCAGGAAAAGTAGGTGGCTGCTACGTCTGCGGCAAGCATGGCCATTGTGCAGCACAGTGCTACCATAGGAAGGGTGAAACTGAACAAAAGGGGAACCATGGAGGTTCAAAATGTCAAGCAAATGTGGTGGAAGACCCTGAAGTAGTGGCAGCAGTTGTAACACTAGAAGCCAATGTGATAGAAGACTTCGAAGAGTGGATCGTGGACACTAGAGCATCGCGCCACTTCTGCTCAAACAAGAATCTCTTCAAGAGTTTTCAAGCAATTGCACGAGGACAAGGTGAACAAGTTTTTATGGGCAATGATAGCATGGCCGAGGTAAGAGGTAGTGGTACCATAGAAATAAAACTATGTTCAGGAAAAAAGTTGTTTTTAAACAATGTACCCTCCCTGCGAAGGAACTTAGTCTCGGGACCTTTATTAGTGAGGGCCAGGAATAAGTTAGTGTTTGAGTCTGATAAAATGATAATGACTCATAGGGGGGATTATCTGGGGAAAGTTTACATGCGTGGGGGTCTTTTTGTGTTACCTTTTATTTCAAACAAAAACACTGCAATCAACATGAATAATGTGGCCAGTGGCTCTGGCAGTTCTGCTTATATTCCTGTTTCGTTTGATATGTGGCATGCTAGATTAGGACACATTGGTGTTAAATGCATGAATAGACTAAAGAATATGAACTTTCTATCTAATGTGACAAATGAAACCATAACACAATGTGAGACTTGTGCTGAAGCAAAGTTCATTAAGAAACCTTTTTCTTTAGTCAAGCATAACACAACATGTGCCTTAGAATTAATTCATTCTGACTTAGCAGACTTTAGAAACACAGAATCTAAAGGCGGGAAAAGATACTACATATCTTTTATTGATGGTTTTACTCGCTTTTGTAAAATATATGTGCTAAGAACTAAGGATGAAGCCGAAGATAAATTTGTGATTTTCAAAAATGAAGTAGAAAATCAACTGAGTATGAGAATAAAAAGATTGCGTTCAGATAGGGGGGGTGAATATGAATCTGCATCTTTTAAATCGTTGTGTGAAAAACATGGAATAATCCATGAAGTTACAGCCCCTTATACTCCACAACAGAATGGCGTAGCCGAGAGAAAAAATCGAACTATCAAGGAAATGATAAGTGCATTTATGGTAAGTTCAGGTGCTCCTAATGCACTTTGGGGAGAAGCTGCACTTACAGCTAATCATATTCTAAATAGAATACCCCACAAGGGGTACGACAATACTCCTTATGAGATGTGGAAAGGATACTCCTCGAATCTGAAATACTTTAGAGTGTGGGGATGCCTAGCGAAAGTGGGGCTTCCCTCATTCAAAAGACCCAGTATTGGGTCTAAGACTGTGGATGCAGTCTTTGTTGGGTATGCAGAAAACAGTGCAGCCTATCGGTTCATGCAGTTAGAGAACCGGGCTATATGTGAAGCCAGGGAAGCTGTGTTCTTTGAAACTATCATTCCCTTAAAAATCCCTAATATGAACGAATCACTTTCGCTTCCTCACTCACAAGTGGAGAGTGAGACTGAACAACTCAGGAGAAGCAAAAGACAACGAACTGAAACAACGTTTGGTTCGGATTTTATAACGTATATAACTGAGCTAGAAGACGTAAATGAACTTTCTGAACAGTTCATGTGTCAGCTGGTTCTAGAAGAAGAACCAAAGACCTACGATGCGGCTATGCGCTCAGTTGATGCGGTATTCTGGAGAGAAGCCGTTCAAAGTGAACTAGACTCAATAAAGTCTAACCACACTTGGGAAATAGTAAAACTTACCAAAGGAGCCAAGCCGATTGGTTGCAAGTGGATATTTAAAAGGAAACTAAGACCCAATGGGTCAATAGAAAGGTTTAAGGCGAGACTGGTAGCCAAGGGCTACAAACAGAAGTTTGGGGAAGACTACTTCTGTACCTACTCACCTGTGACTAAAATAGCAACAATAAGAGTGTTATTTGCGCTAGCCGCAGCGCACAAGTGGACAGTCCATCAAATGGATGTCAAAATGGCCTTCCTAAATGGAGACCTAGAAGAAGAAATCTACATGGACCAACCTCCTGGGTGTGTAGAACCAGGACAAGAAGGAAAGGTTTGTAGATTAGTGAAGTCCCTCTACGGGTTAAAACAAGCTCCAAAACAGTGGTATGAAAAATTTCATACCACACTACTGGATCTGGGTTACGTGGTAAACAGATCAGATGCTTGTCTATACTCAAAAGAAGTTGAGTCTAGCGTGGTACTCATCTGCATCTATGTAGACGACATGCTAATCTTCAGCCCCAATGTCGAGGCGATAAGAAAGACCATGAGGTCACTTTCTGAAAAATTTGACATGAAAGACTTGGGGAAGGCCGATGTAATACTTGGAGTAAAAGTCATACAAAGTGAAAATAACTACAAGTTTTCACAAAGTCACTATACAGAAAAACTGTTAAAGAAGTTTGACAGTTATGAAGTGACCCCGGCTCCAACGCCGTATGACTCCAGTATCAAACTACAAAAACACACTGGAGCAGGAGTGGCGCAAGAAAATTATGCGAAATTAATAGGAAGTCTGATGTTCTTAATGAACTATACCAGAACCGACATCGCTCTTGCAGTCAATAGACTCAGTCGGTACACTCACAATCCAAGTGAGGTTCACTGGCATGCCCTGAAACGAGTACTGCAGTATTTGAGAGGCATCATTGAGTGGGGCCTACAGTACAGTGGGTTTCCAAATGTCTTGGAGGGATATTGTGATGCAAATTGGGTCAATGACAGTGATGACGTAAGCTCCACCAGTGGGTATGTGTTTACCATGGGAGGAGCTGCTGTGTCGTGGAAATCCACGAAGCAATCGTTTATAGCCAGATCAACAATGGAGGCTGAGTTCATAGCCCTTGATCTGGCTGGGCAAGAGGCTGAATGGCTGAGAAACCTACTGGCAGACGTGCCGTTGTGGGGGAATTCTACTCCATCAGTGTCTGTTCATTGTGACTCACAAACTGTCATATGTGTAGCAAAAAATAGTTCCTACAATGGAAAAAGAAGACACATAAGGGTCAGACACGAGTCTGTAAAGCAGTTAATTGTGAATGGAGTACTCACACTAGAGTATGTGAAGTCTGAGAGGAATATTGCAGATCCTCTAACAAAAGGACTAAACCGGAAAGCTATCCTTGACACGTCAAGGGAAATGGGCTTAAAATAAGAGATAAGGAATTCAAGGTGGACACCACTATAGTGGTCAAACGAAGCCGTGAAAAGACTTATGTGCCCACATGGAGGACGTCCTGAAGTGTTGATATGTGAACAAGAGTTCAAAACTACCCACTTCTCAAAGAGTTCAAGACTTAGTTCACTCCTGAGAAGTAAATTACTCAGGTCACTACGTGTCAGTTCAAGTTTACACACTGACATTAAGTTCAACCATCGGGATTGTACTG
This sequence comes from Ipomoea nil, assembly GCF_001879475.1. NCBI lineage: Eukaryota > Viridiplantae > Streptophyta > Magnoliopsida > Solanales > Convolvulaceae > Ipomoea > Ipomoea nil. Next base: position 171,344 of record NW_017618983.1, read on the forward strand.
AAACATCCTGCTTCCACACCTCTTGAATGTGTGGGGGATTGTTGGAGATTACATTCAAGGATGTTGGGTTTTTGCCTTGCTACTTGTCCCACATTGATTTCTTAGAGACTACTTTTCCCATCATTTAAATGCCACTCCTTTTGGAGTCTTTGAAATCTTTTCAAGGGAGGGAAAGGAGGAGTTCCCGCGCGCGCCGTCGCCGCCCGCCCGGCTCGGTTCGCGCGTCGTGGTGTGGTCGAAGTTTTACGCGGCAATTATATTTTGTCCGACTTTTCCGCTACTCCACAGAATCATTCTTAGTCTATGCACTCAGAATAAAGTCTGTGGCCAAGAGGAAAATCTGCGTGTTAGTGGGCAATTACGAACGCAACTTGCGTTCCTTTGCGTTTCTCCCTCTATTTTTTCGGTTGTTTGTGGCTGATACAGGGAAGTCAGGTATTCTCATTACTATAAATACCTGCCTTCCCAGACCTCTCTTTTACACTAAAAAAATAAGCATTACAGCTCAATTGCTACGTATCTCTCAAAGTGCAAAGAATACGTGAGCTCTTCTGTGTTAGCCAGTTGAAAGCGTCCGGGTAAAAAGACCGCACAGTCTCCGGCATTAAGCTTTTAAGGCAGTGTCCTGCACACGTCACAGAATATTCCTATACTTTCTATCCAGCCTATAAAAAAACGTAGTCTATACAAATCACTACGACATTTTCCAAAACTCACAACATATATATTTGCGTGCGGTCCATAACCTTACAAAGGTTCATAATTACATATATATTCATGTTAAACATGATTTATGTAATTAATATTCTCCTATGATAAATATATCATTTAAGATATATTTTATGGAAGTTAAGTTTTTAAAACTAAAGAAACTTCCATGTAACTTCCCCAACAGTCATATTTGCATTTATAAATATTTTAGAGAAATTCCCCAACATTGGGGTCTTGTTCCCCAATATATGGGAATTGTTTGTTTCATTGGAAAAATGATTATATAGCATGTGAGCTCCCAAACTTACATGCAAATGTGTGCTAGAAAATTATAATATATATATATATATATATATATATATATATATATATATATATATATATATATATATATATATATATATATATATATATATATTTTATTATTTTTTTTTTGCATGTAGTCCATAACCTTACAAAGGTTCATAATTATATATATATTCATGTTGAACATGATTTATGTAATTAATATTCTCCTATGATATATATATCATTTAAGATATATTTTATGGAAGTTAAGTTTTTAAAACTACAGAAACTTTCATGTAACTTCTCCAACAGTCATATTTGCATTTATAAATATTTTAGAGAAACATATGAAAACACAGATGCAAACATTATATATCTTGTTGCATATCTTGATATATAAAAATTCTACAGGAAATTCTTAAACAAAGCAACTTAAGAATTTCATTCATTCTTGTATCCCAATCTTGATCCTTGTTGTTTCTCACATGTATTACAGATTACAAACACTTTTTCCAACATTAAAACTATTTGTGAAAGGGGCACGTTCCAGGTGTTTCACGCATGCATCTTTGTGAGTGGAGTGCTGCATGTATTTTTATTTTGAGGATTGATTATCACGCTACATGGCTTAATGGTGGGCCACTGGAATTATTTTCTAATCATTGCTTAATTAGCTTCAAAGCTTGACCTGCTGACTGGAATGATTCCAAATTCTTTATTAAATTAGCCACCCAAATTCTGCTCCTAGATAATTAGACATTTTAAATGCATGCTGTGAAGATTTTCAAATTGGGTTTGGTTTGTACTACAGCACGACATTTGAATTTTGTGGTTTACGTAACTGGGTGGGTTGTCGGCTTTTAAATTGTTACATGTTCTAGATAGGATTTATTTAATTAGCCTTGTGCTTGGGCTTGGGATTTTGAACCTCTCATACGGAGTTGTAGTCAGGGGTATGCCCCGATATTTGGACTTTTGATTTAATTTACATTCCCGATTTTAAAAAGGAATGTGTTCTTAGTAGCTAAGATTGAACCTTAGTAGTGTTTTATACTTCCCTTCAAAGCATCGCAAATTATGTTGTGCAACCATGTGCACCATGTATGGTGCACACGGTTGCAAAACGACGTCGTTTTTACTAAAAACGCGCGTTCCACTTTAAGAAAAAAAATCAGGTTCGATTTCCGGCAATAGCATTTGTTTTGTGCATAATTTGAATTATATATCCATAAATTTATAACTATATATCCAGAAATTCATAAGTATATATCCACAAATTCATAACTATATATCCACGGTGAATGAATAACACAAAATCCAGAATGAATGAACTAAATATCCACAATGAATGAACTAAAAATCCACAATGAATGAACAACATAATGTTGTTGAGGGGAATCGAAATTGAATTATTATTTTTTTTAAATGGAACTCGCGTTTTTAGTCAAAACGACGTTGTTTTGCAACACGGTTGCACAGCATAACACTATTGTCAAAGCATCTCATCTCATCTCGCCGTAAGCCCATACGCACATTAGTAAACCGTTATTCAAAGAATATTTATCAACTAATCTCCCATCAAATCCTTGTAGACCCTAGATTAATTAATTGATCTTTTGGTAATATAAATGATTCTTTCTAAACTTATAAAATTATAATAAAAATTATGGGGGTCTATAAAATTACATTTGGCTCATCATCATCAAATTAAAACCTTAAAATATTCATATCAATTTTCCACGTACCTTTTTAATTTAATGATGCCAAAACTTATACTCTGTCTTTTGACTTAATTAGTCTTTTAAAAACATAATTATTTTGAAGTTATTTTTATTAAAATAGACTTAGACGAGTTTGACAATTGTTTTTAGACCTACCAATATAAAGTCCTATTTGGATTTCTTGAATTTAAAAAATGAAAATAGCTTTTATAATTTTTCGATCATGCGATTCATACCTGTTAAGCTAAAAACCCTTTTATTCAACCAAAATAGATAATGATAACACAAAACTAGGTAAAATTGTTTAAACTATTTTTTAAAATTATATATATATATATATATATATATATATATATATATATATATATATATATATATATATATATATATATATATATAAAGAAAACAACTATTGGGTTTGTCCTGCACAAAACTACGACGAAGCCTTCTCGGACCTACTGCGACCGGGGTGGAGGAGGGAGTTGTGACTGGCCTCCGGAGATGGAGGAATGGAGGCGGCTGCCGGGGTGGATCGTGAATGCCGTTCTAGGATTGAGCAGAGATGTGAATTCAAGACTTGAGGCTCAGCCGAATTGTGTCTTTGATGGAACGATTGCAGATTGCTGGCATTGCTGTTCAGCGACGACTGACTGTTGAGGCGGCTATGCAACGCTGTGGCACACAGAATAGGGTATTAGGATATAGGGTTACTGACTTATTGTCTTAATAATTCTAAAATCTAATAATCTAATACCTAAAATAATATATATATATATATATATATATATATATATATATATATATATATATATGTATTCAAATGAGGACAAGTATATTATAGAGGACTGTGAGGACAGATGTAGTGTGTGCCATTAGCCAGTATGTCGTGTGCATGGCCGAATGTAGTCGTGTGCCACAATTTGTATGTCGCGTGCTAGATTTGTTAATTTATAGAGCCTGGGTTCGAAACCTGATGTCTACATATATTCTTGCGTGCCATTATGTATTAAGTTGTGTGCCTGTTATTAATTTGTTGTGTGCCCATTATTTGTCCTCACAGTCCTCTATATATTGTTGTCCTCATTTGAACTCAACCCTATATATATATATATATATATATATATATATATATATATATATATATATATATATATATATATATATATATATATATATATGTATATATATATAGATTTACATTCAGGTAAAAACACATCTTAAAATGCAAACCTGTGGACAATTTGACGCCATTGGATGCACATCTTAAAATGCAAACCTGTGGACAATTTGACGCCATTGGATGGTGGTATTGGACGGTCCTGATTTTTTCCTCCTACGCGCTGTGTGCATGTAAGTATGTTAATGTGTGCACGAGCTTTGATGGATGGTTCTGATTTTTCCTCTTACGCGTTGTGTGCATGTAAGTATGTTAATGTGTGCACGTGCTAATCCCAGAAATTGTTGACAGTACGCGCTGTGTGCATGTAAATATGTTAATGTGTGCATGAGCTCAAGTTTGTATTTTAAGGGAAATTTGTATTTTAAGGGGGGTTGTATTTGAATGCAACCATATATATATATATATATATATATATATATATATATATATATATATATATATATATATATATATATATATATATATATATATATAGAGAGAGAGAGAGAGAGTTAATACCATCTGAGGTCCTCCGAGTATAGTGATTTTTCCACGTTTAGTCCTAAACTTTCAAAGTGACCAACTGTGGTCCTTCGACTTTTAAATTTAACCATTCGTGGTCCAAGTTAACCACCTATGGTCCTTTAACTATTAAATTTTAACCAACCATGGTCCTTTCAAGAGGACCACGGCTGGTTAAATTTCGAAACTGGAAGGACCATAGGTGGTTAACTTGGACCACGAATGGTTAAATTTGAAAGTCGAAGGACCATAAATGGTCAATTTAAAAGTTTAGGACTAAACGTGGCAAAACCACTATACTCGGAGGACCTCAGATGGTATTAACTCTATATATATATTGTTAGATATACAATAGTCTAACTATATGAACCATAGTATACGAGAAACCTAACCTCATATGATAGCGGAAGCGCCGTGTTGATCTCCAGCCATAGTTGATGTTCCTGTTGTGTTGCCTCTTAACGGTAGACCATCAGCCATGTTTTGTCTCAGACCTGAATAAGAACCCTAGATGGTGTATTGGTATCTACAGAGCAGTCTGAGTACCGTAACTGAATGTGCTATCTAATCCATAATCCTGTATCCCATCAATCCAGGTTATATTAGGCACAGAGTTTGGTTGACTAACAACTACAAGTTATTAAGTCCAACCAGACCACTTAATAAGCCTAGTCAACTTGCACCACTTAATTAAGACCCTAATATATAATATATAATATATAATATATATTATTAGGGAAAATCTTACATTCTCCCACTTGGTGCAAGTACTAGCACAACCATCATCAAAGAACAAAACACACGAATCATAGTGATATGTCCTCTATTTAACCAGAGTAGTATCCATTATGATCACATGCATTTTATTTCTCCAACTAAGGTCCTTAATGAACAAACCCTATGTTTATTCTCGGTACCTTAAGGGATGCTTCTCAAAATACATTATGTGCACAACTGAAGGAGAAAACGCATCCAAATTGTACAAAAGAGTACACTGTATGATCTCTAAAACTTTATAAGCATGCCTTAAGTAGAGATCTCTTCATGTTAGCATAATGCTAACTATATTCCATGACTTCTTTATAAGTTAACTTTAAGTACTATCTCTAACAGCTAAGAGCTTGAAGTTGACACGTCTGTCACTCCCACTCATCAAAAATAGCCAAAAGATAGTCAAGTCACAGAAGCATTCCAATAACTTAGACAATAAACCAAACGTCTAAATCCATAAATTTGGAATCTTAATCATACACCACAACTTCCCAAATAACTTCAATGTTCATTTTAAATGAACTGAACATAATGAGTCTTACTTATATGTCCCACAAAATTGTTTTGAGCCTTACAACTGAAATGGCCTAGGATCAATTTTGAAGAAACTAAAGACTCTATTAATCACTGAAGAATTTATTAAATGACAGTGCCCCACAAGTTAAATGCTTTTGTTCTAATAAATTCTTAATGTTGCTACAACATTTTCACAAATATGTTGCACAACCAAATGTTCAATAATTTGAACTTATGAATTTATATGAACGTATACAAGATTAATACTTGTGGAATATTTTGGACTTATTGTCTGACATACAATCAAATTTAGGATGTATGAAGCCATTTAAATCCATAAACTTTAGTGGAGTATCTTAATGATCTTTTTCTAAATGATCACTCCCACTGATTAAAATATTCTTCAGCGAAATTAATAAAGTGAACTTAATAATAGACATACTCATAATTGATTTATTGACCAACTAACAAATGCAGACATAATTCCCCACCATTAGTTGGACATACTAAATAATCAATTTTTGGTTCCAATTAAAGTCCAACTAAAAAATGAAGATATATTTCCCCACCATAGTTGGACATACTAAAAAAAAAACAAAATACATCTTTCAAAACTAAGTTAGAATTTGGCTAAAAAGATACATTTTAACATTATTGGAATCCAAGAGGTATGTCAAATCACGTAACTTACTACAGTTAGTCCAAAGAACCGAGCAAGATTCGTGGATTAATTAATAGAAGTGGCTAAATTTTGGGAAGTGACTGAAAAACATGTTTTGCCAATGCAAATCATGTAACTTAGAATTATAATTGAACTAAATTTATAAATTCTAAGAATTGTGATAAAATTGTTATCTAATGGGTTGAGGGATTTATTGACATAAAACTTGCCTATGGGCTAAAGTTTTAATTCTATTAAATCCAATTAAGAAACCCTTATGATAATATTTTTCACAATTACTAAAGAGCCAGAAGAATCTAGTGACATAAAACTTGCCGGTGGGCTAAAGTTTTACTCAATTAGATCCAACTGAAAATGTTATTTATGATGAAACCATTATCAAATGAGTTGAAGAATCACATGACATAAAACTTGCCTGTTGTAGGCTAAAGTTTTAGTCAATAAGATTCATTGCTATCATTATGATAAAAAATCTTAAGAGATCATGTTCCTTTTCTTAATCCCTGTGGGCAAATTAAGAAATACGATCTAAAGTTTACATCATAAAACTAAACTTCATGATAGAATTGAAAATTATTTACAAATAACCATAAAGTAAATAAATTGATTTATTTCTATCGTCACTGATAAAACTACTAAACTACATTCCGATACATAATTATCTGTGGGCTAAATTATGACCGTAGTCCAGTATTTCATCCTGATTAATTATACAAATATAACGAAATTGCCTGTGGGCTAAATTTCATCATATTACATACAATTAATCACAAATGATATATCCAAAACTTTATGTGATCAAAATAAACCGCTTAATATATAATTTTAACAGATTAAGGATGCTGTGGCTACTCCCAAACCAAATTAAAATTATAAGATCACTAAACAATTATCAATTCCTTGCCTAAACTTTATGTGATTGAAACTTAACAATCTTAGGTAGCTGAATATGTTGTAGCATTTCCTTAATTAACCAAGATTGAAAACTTAAGAGACTCCAGTAAATTAAAGATGCTTTGACTATTCTTTAATGAACCGAAATCAAATCACATTGGAAAGGAATACTTAAAATTTTGACAAACATATTATACCAGATTGTGATGGGAAAATCTAAATATACTCCAAGGAAAGGCGGTTAGAGACTAAGTCTCACTGAAAACCAATTCCTTAAATAGAGTATCAATTTAAGGAGACTAGTGGCACAAGATGTTTTTAAGTCATGGCCATTAAAAATAGTATGTCTCCCCGATTCATATATACTTAATGTATAACTGTTTGGGGGTATGAACCTAAAACTGTAGGGTATACACTAGTAAACTGTATGGTTCACCTATGATTAAAGCTCAAATGGTGAACTAAAAATAGCGGACTAAACGTGCTTAACTTCAGACACTACTGCAACTAAAGTTTATGCGTAAGTCCAACTTAAATAAGGAACTACTATAATTCCATCCCAAAGTATGCATTGCTAAAGGCATAATAAAATTGCATAATTTAAAACAGAATATTATGCTTAGGACAAATATGCATAAAATTAAACATTAAACTCATATATTCCAAATAAATTGCATAACTTAAAGCAATTTACAATATGAGATTTTAAAGTATAAACTTAATATTCAAACACCAATGAGTCCAAACCAAAAGAGACCCAACAGTTTGAATAATAATGTACTGAATATATACTTTAATTTTTTTTTTTTAAACTGTAAGCCCATGGAAAAATGTTTTAATGCATAAAGATCAAATTCATGAGAAATAACTGAATTACAAATTTAAACAATATCACACCAAAAGGATATGCTATAATTTGTAAAGCAAAATCTCACAAACTCTAATTGCATAATTAAACTTAATATTATGCATTTAATGTGATCGAATGCATAAAACTATCTAAAGAATATGAACCAACTAAAAAATATGAATTTACACCAAATATTCATCTATTCATACTTAACCAAATATGGGCAATCATATCTAAAATCATAATTCAAAGAATTAAATGAATTATGAAATTAATGGCAAAAGTCCATTGCCTAGAAAATATGTTTTTTCAAAATTACTAAATTGATTCAAAATCACTCTCCATAACCCAGTTAATAATAATATTATTATTAATGGCAAAATTGCAAACAATCAAAATAGCAATAAATAGCCATAATAATATTATCACATTAAGTAGGAGACAAATATGAAAAAACAATGGTTAAAACCGCTAACCTTTATGAACGTTTTCGAAAATTTTGAAAACTTAATAAAATTTGAAATCCGAAAAATATTAATGTCAAGAAAAATATTTTCTTAACTGGAATATTGTCACATAAATTTATTTGGAAACAGTTCAAGGTGTATAACTGAATACCATAACAATATTAATGTCATCATTAATTAATTAATTATTAATAGCAATAAGTAACATTATAATCACTATTAACATTAATAATAACGACAAACTAAAGTATGGTAATGCACTTTTTAATGTTTTCATTTTTCTAAAGATAAAATATGTGACTAGTCCAAATTAGCGGTTAACCGTAACTGTAGCACTAATTATCAATAACAAGCATAAAAGATAATTAATGACTAACCTTAATGATGCAAACCGCATCTGCCCATTGCGCTAACAACGATGACGATCCACAAGAGAAGAAAAGACTCTAGAATTCTCCCAATCTTCACTATCGGTGTCAATAAACTCGATGCAGCGTCCAATGGTACGTTAAAAAAATTTATTGGTAGGACTTAATTACCAACATTAATATAATAGTCATGTAAAATGAAGTGGTAATCATGCCAATGTACCAAATATAGCAGATTACCATGAAATAATAATTATTATGGAAAGCAATAAAATGAGATTAGCCCCTAAACTTAATAACAGTAATTAATAATGCTAATTAATAATAATTACAATAAAGGTAAAACTGTAACTAAGGGATGCCAAATACTAATCTCAATTTACCACATAATAATTAACCATGACTATGATGATACTTAGGGAGACTGAAGTTAAGGTAATAACCAAATTTACCATTATAAGACAACATACCAACTATATTGCTTTTGCCCTAAATTAAAGACTTAATATTATTATTAAGGTCCTGAAACTATTGATATATTAAAAAATTAATCAACTTAAACAATAGTTGTAGTTCTTAATGGCCAAAAAAATCAATTAAATCCTTAATCCTTAAAGTCTCAAAACAGACTAAGACAATAATTGTAGCAATTAATCACTCAAATTAGGCACATAAACCTCAATGGACCAAGTGAATTATAACATTAATAAAAAAAATGGTCTAAATACTGAAATAGACCCAAAACTTAATATTATTACTAACGATGAATACCAAAATATGGTAGTTAGCAATAATTAAAACTTAATAAACATGTTTAAACCCAAACGGAGCTATAATTATTATTTAAATGTCAATCAAAATGGTGGGATCCATACTTTAATGACCCAAGATAGGTCCCAAATAGCTTATTCAAAATAGGTTCTAAAGTCCCAGAGACACATAAAACTAAAATGTGTTCAAAATTAAGGGGAAACCAAAACAAGCTACCTTAATAGGCCATAATGCCTAAAATGGCCTAAGGATCTAAAATTGAGTGATATTTAAAAAATGAATTTATGAGTTAATAATATGCTAAATCCAATCTTAATGCATGCTTTTACGAATGTATAATTATAATAATAAAATAAGTATTTAATAAATATACGTAGCATGCTATGATTTGCATATTAATATATTATTATTAACCCATATATCTTAAATAAATTGCAATACTTAAGGCAATTTAATTTGCACCTTAACATTAAACTAAAATTCAAGCAGCAAATTAAAACTTAATATTTGCCCAAAATTGAATGATAATTTAATAATTAATTAAGGAGGAATTAAACTGAAAATTAAGATAGAAGAAGCTTATATATGATGAAGGAAAATAATGAAGTAAGCCTAATAAACTAAAGCAGGCCCAATATGTATTTTTTTCTATTGGACCAGGTCTGCCCAAATTGGGCCAGACCCGGCCCAAACCATAAACATCATCATCTTCTTCACTAATTAATTAGCCGATGAAGCCCTAGCAGACATGGTGTTCTTAATACTGAAAATTAGTAAATCTGGCGAAAAACACTTAGGCAGAAGGTGTTCTTTATACTAAAATTCCACCCATCCAAAGGAAACAATCACAAGTAATTGAATCTCAGGCAGTAGGTAACAAAATAATTTGGAAGAAACTATAATCTTTGCTTAATGTGGAAATTAAATTCCAACCTTCCAAATTTTTTTGAAGAAATTCAAATACTCTTTATTTCTTAATGTTGAAATTGAATAAGAAGCTCAAAAACAACTAAAATTAATCATAGCCATCCTAAATCAATTACAAATAATCCATCCAAATTCCAAAATATAGATAATCAATTTGCTCAATTATATCAAACGATATATTTTTTTATATGTATATTTTGAATAATTAAAGGATTGTAATTGGAAGCTAGATGAACATATACCAAAACTTAATGTATATGAAAAACTTAATGTTGATTTTAGGCAATACAATCAACTAGGCAGAGATTATAAATGCTCTGATACCAAATGTTAGATATACAATAGTCTAACTATATGAACCATAGTATACGAGAAACCTAACCTCGTATGATAGCGGAAGCTCCGTGTTGATCTCCAGCCATAGTTGATGTTCCTGTTCTGTTGCCTCTTAACGGTAGACCGTCAGCCATGTTTTGTCTCAGACCTGACTCAGAACCCTAGATGGTGTATTGGTATCTACTGAGTAGTCTAAGTACTGTAACTGAATGTGCTATCTAATCCATAATCCTGTATCCCATCAATCCAGGTTATATTAGGCACAGAGTTTGGTTGACTAACAACTACTAGTTATTAAATCCAACCAGACCACTTAATAAGCCTAGTCAACTTACACCACTTAATTAAGGCCCTAATATATATATATATATATATATATATATATATATATATATATATATATATATATATATATATATATATATATATTACCTGATGAGAAATTATTATTTTGGCCATCATCATTTGGTCCTTCTCCTTTATTCTTATTGTTTACCAAATTTTTTAAGTTCAAATGCGGCTTCCGACATGCTCGGCCGTTCACTACCACTTTGCTTCACGCATCTCTTGGCAATCAATGCAACTCTGAATATTTCATCACTACATTCATTTGCGATTTGACCATCTAGAATTTGAAGTAACCCATCTTATTGCTCCAATGATTTCGTAAATCGACTTGCCAAAAGTACTTCAGAATACTCGAAGATATGGGCTTTTGTCCTGTTAGTAGTTCCATGAGGACAACTCCAAAGGCATACACATCACTTTTATCAATTAGGCGATTAGTGTTGATGTATTCAGGGTCTATGTAGCCATATGTGCCCCTAATACGACTTGTTAAATGTGATGGTTGATCAATTTCCATTGACTTTGAAAGCCCAAAATATGAAACCTTCGCCCTACCCTCTTCATTTAAAAGTATATTGGCTGATTTGACATCTCTATGAATGATGGGTTTAGGAGCATGAGAATGCAAAAAGGCTAAGGTTGTAGCTACTTCGGAAGCAATCCTCAAACGACGTATCCAGGACAGTGGATCCTTACCAGTTTTGTGCAGATGCTCTGAAAGAGTTCCATTGGGTATGAATTCATAGACAATTAATGGAACTTGTGTTTCTAAGCAACACCCAAGTACTTGCACAATATTTCTATGATGTATTTGGGAGAGGATTTAGAATTCATTTATGAATTCATCAACCTGAGTTTGGTCTACCTCGATAGATTTTTTCACAGCTACTCTGCACCCATTGGGTAACATAGCTTTGTATATTGTGCCCACACCACCTTTACCAAGGACTCTACTCAGGTTGAAATTGTTAGTTGCTTCCTCCAACACTTCTATCTTAAAAGTTTTTATTGGTGGATCTTCATCATGCTTATACGCTGCTTTTTTGTATTGCCCCAACAAGAAGCCACCGTTCATCTTGTAGAACCTGAGTTTTGTTTTCTCAAGTTTCCACCTTCTGTACATGCGTCCAACCCATAAAGCAATGATCACGAGTACAACACCACCTATGATCCCTCCACCTGATTGTAGAAAAATTATGTCATTCAATTCAATAATAATTTTGGATTTAAGATAGATAGATAAATATACATTTTATATATCGTTGTGGCTTCTAAATTCTAATATATATTTATTTATTTATTTGTATCCATACCTATAGAAACGAATATGACCCGAATATGCCTTTCATGATAAGGTATGCAATGGTAGTCGCCTGGAATATTTACACAATCTGCATCCTTTCCGCACTTGTTTTCCTTTCGATCTTGACACTCGTTAATATCTTAAGAATCAGTAAAAAGATAATCATTACTAATTAATTTCTCAATTAAATGATATGAAAAGCTAGCTAGCTTCTACACTATCTTTGTGTGATAAAGGAAACTCACAATCACTATCTAGTGATGTTTATATGTACGCACATATTTGTTAGTTATGCATATTTTAAGATGCACATAGGGTATGTAACCATTCAAATGTATATAAATATTTAATATACTACTGTAGCTATGAAGTATGTTTGTGCGATATATATATATATATATATATATATATATATATATGTTGGAAAAATAGCATTAAAATGGCATTTTAAGTGGCTATTTTGTGGTACAATTATCAGTGGGCTCCACTTCTGATTTGGGTCGGGTCAAAGTGGATTCGGGTTCTTCGTAGTGAGACGAAGAGATTGATATATTGTACGCACAAAACGGATAATGGGTGAATGAGATATTGATTCTCAAAGTAGACCCATTTGAGTTGGAAAATGAAGGGAAAAAGTGAGCTTTTGTCTCACAATGGTTTGGAAAGAGGATTTCACCCCCCTTTTATACAAGAGCTTTTTTAGAGCTTGTAGAATTGTATAGCATAGAGGCTCTCTCGCGCGGGGGGGGGGGGGGGTGCAAATCAAATTCCAACTAGAAACGAGATCGGAGAGGCTCGACTCAAGCCCGAGCTCGTGCCGGCGGGCACGAAAATTGGCTGGCCTTGCGGGCTAAGTTATGCCAACTTTCGGTGTCATTTTTTTTTTCCAAAGTCACTTGAAGGCTGCACGAAAGAGAGCAGCTCGCTGAACCGAACTCTCGTGTGAGTTCAGGGCCTTGAGAGGCCGAAAGTAACACCAAACCAACCATAATTTGGCCAACTTTCGGTGTCATTTTTCCAAAGTCACTTGAAGGCTGCACGAAAGAGAGCAGTTCCCTGAACCGAACTCTCATGTGAGTTCAGGGCCTTGAGAGGCCGAAAGTAACACCAAACGAACCATAGTTTGGCCTTGGTCGAAAGGAAGCACGAGCCTTGGTTCAGCCCTGGCCGAAAGGAGCTAGCACGAGAGTTGTGCTGCTGTTCGACTTCTGCAACCAGTCCAGTGTGAGATTAAATTCAACACTTGCGGAATTAATTTTTTAATTAATTCCAACTTTAAATCTGTATTTAAATCTATGATAATGGGGCTGGCTGTTTCAGGTGTTACAAAGATTGGTTTAATACCAAATTTAATGCCATAATGATGCTATTAAATCCTTCATACCCTATATAAGAAGGGAGTAGGACAGCAGAATTTTTGCATTGGAGTGAACAAGCATACAACACACGAAATTTTGTTTTTCAAGCTTCAAAACTCTGCTTCTACTCCTTTCTTTGACGAAACTGTGTTCAGAGCTTTGCTCTAGTTCGCCGGGTTCGCTCGTTTGGGTGCTCAAACATCGAACCGTAGCGCGTTTTATCCTGGGAAACCTAGACCACGGCGCTCCTAGCACTTTTGGAAGGTGGCAAATAAGGTTTTAAGGAAAGTGTGGTCTCTTGACTCACGCTAAAAACCCTTACCCAAACACGAGCCAATCTTTCCTTCTTTCGGTTTTGGATTATGCTTCTAAGCAAAAATCCTCCTTTTATGTTCTAGTTTGGTTGGAATTATAATCTGTGTATTATAAATTCCATTTGGTTGATATGCATATATCTTTTCCGTAGATACTCATGCATATAACCATGGTGGTCTGATTTATATATATATATTTGTGTGTATATATATATATTTCGGATATAATATATCGAATAATATTTTATATACTTCGTGTGTGTATATATAAATATTATTTTACGATATTAAATCAATTTTTGGTTCATTATCACCAACAATCTTAAAACCTTACTTATTTAGATAATGAACAAGTCGGTGGATTCCAAGAGTATTGGATCTGTGAATGTTGCCGGAGGTGCACATTCAAATGGTCAGAACGGCAACAATGTTGCACATTCTGTGATGCCAGTTGATGGCAGCAACGTTGGAAATGATATTTCCATGGGAGTTGCAAAGACACACGATGGTGCTCTGGAGAACTTTGGTTCACGATCCGGTAGACTTGTGTCTAATGGCACACAATTGGTACCTATTGTGCTGCCTAACGGATCGGCTAAAAGCCACGAAGGATCCTATGATGGTGTAATGACTACATGGTCTGAGGACTATGGTAGTGTTACAAATGACTTCAACCGTAATCGAAGGAAACTCAAGCGGAAGCTTAGCTTTCAAGAAGATTACGAGAAGGAGGAGAAATGCCACTATGAAGCGAACCGTCATCCTGGTGAAAAGGTTGAGGACAACTTTGCTATGTTTAAGACATGTGGATGGTTGGACGAGTGAGGTCACAACCGAGGTACCCCCGATGTGCGCTATGGACCACCCTTTGTGGAGTGGACGGTTGAGAATGGAACAAGGCACACGGGTTTGAAGGATCACTACGAGATATGAATAATGGAAATTAGTTTCCAATGTATTTTCCTATTTATTTATTTTGAATAAATGTCGTAGTATCCTTGGAATATTTTTATTTGAATAAAAATATAATTGTTCCATTGGGTTGAATTTTGGTACATACGAATTATTTGTTAGAATAATGTCAAATGTATAAAATGATTCAACATGGGTGCGTAGTGCATCACGGAGCATTATGTGGAAAATGCTAAAATGGCTTAACGGCTGGAATGAAATGTAACAAGCGTGTTACATGTTTGAAATCCCGTATAAGGACTGCGGTCCTGGTTCATGTAGAACGATAAGGATTTTAAGGATCAATTTGTCAAAAAAATTGGGATAGCTATATAATCGTGAGCGTCACAGCTCAATTGTTGAATATTTTAATTAATATTCTGAGAACGATTATATAAGCTTGATTCAACTAGTCGGAAAATTTGGTTGATTTGTTCTCGTCAATTGTGTGATAATTAACTTGATCAAAAATTCCAAATTATACTAGTATATTTAATTTGAGACAAATTGTGTTTTGGTGAATAGTGTTTTTGTAGCACTAATGGAAAGTGTAATTTGGCACTTTGAAGTGCAAATTAAAACACTGTAACAGTGCTATTAAGCATTTGTGCTTTGGTAATAGCAATAAAGGTGCTAGATTATGATTGGTTTTAATGCTAATTTACTTAGCTTAAACCTTCTGTATGTGGCTAATTAAATTTAGCGTTGTAAAAGTGCTATGTGATTAGCACGAAAGGAGGTTTGGTTAATTGTGTAATTAACTAATAATCCTAGTGCTAGGTAGGACTGAAGTTATAAATTAAGCAACTGAATGTTGCTGTGAGTTTATAATTTTAAGCAATAGAGATTGCTTTGGAGTCGGTGCGTTAGTTTGACAGCAATGATTCGTGCTTTGTGTAGCATGTTTTGTGCTTCACTACTAAGCACTGATTCGTGTTTCAATTTCGGAAGCACTGATTTGGGTTTGTGAGCTTTCGGTCAATCCCGAATGGATTCATGAGGGCTAATCTATTCGCACCTACGAGATGTGTTAGCGTGTAACACATGTTTATTCTTTAAAGAATAAAAAGAGAAAAAACCAAATTAATCGTGGATTAATGCGGTTACGAACAATCGATGTGGTGAAAAAAAAAACACCTATTGGTGATTTCAGCGCAAGCGTTAGTGTCGTACTCGAGCGTACGGTACGGTATTCATCTCAATCGAACGTTGTTGCCGAACATAAAATATCAAGACGTTGATAAGTTCGGGTCTATCTCAAAGTTTGAGGGGTGAGACAATACTTTGGACAAGTAAATACCTTTTAAATAAGGTTGCCCACATGAAATTCTTACGAATTGTAGGTACGTAGGAAGTTTCCTACTAATGCCTGAAATGTGGGGGTGTCTTGCCAAAGGTGTGTATTGGTTCTTAGTACACGTGTCCAAGAGTTTGGATGTACATAAGAACACGAAAGATTGATTCAAGAAATTCATCGTTCTTGGAAGATGTATTTTTGTGAAGGATCAATAAAGGATCTAGCACGTTGAAAGGAACTTTCGGCGTAGCTATGGTTGAAGGGTGTGAAAGAGAACCCGAGCTCAAAGCTAGACGTAGCAAGAGAGCTAGGATTGAAAAATCCTTTGGTCCATATTTTCTGACGTACATGTTAGAGTGTGATGCGCACAATCTAACTTGTTTACTAGAAAAGAAATTGGATTTTCTGACATGGTTGTTAGAAAATGAGCCTCGAACATATGTAGAAGTGGTGACTTCTACAAATGGACCAACCCGAGAGAGGCTATCGAGAGTGAAATAGATTCTATCTTAAAGAATCACACTTGGAACTGGTTGTTCTTCCTCCAGGTTGTAAAGCCTTTGGATCCTAAGTGGATCACTAGTCGGAAGATAAAACCGGTTGGTTATATTGAAGTAAAATGGCCAGGCTTGTAATTGTAGATTACATGCAACGCGAATGCCACGGTTACTTCGATATATATTCTCTTGTGATGAGAATGGAATCCATTAGAACGATACTTGCCAAAGTCGTTTAGCGAGACTTGGAAGTTCATCAAAATGGAAGTGTCGCTTTCTTAGTAGACATGGAACGACCTGAGGGTCTGTGGTTCCACGATGTGAAAAGAAAGTGTGTAATTGGTAATGTCATGGTATGATTCGCAACAATTGCCTTAGTGTTTGGCATGTGAGGTTTTGATCATGCATTGATGACCAACGAGTTTAGTATAAATAAAAGTGACTAGTGGGTCTACGTATTGCGTACGATAGACGGTGATATCACTGTTTGTTTATACACGATAAACTCAACGTGGGTAGTAACGATCAAATGATCAAATCTACCAGGAACATGTTAAATTCGAGATTTGACATGAGAGGTGTGAGTTTGGCAGATTTAATCTTCGAGATTAAAATCGTGAGAAGACCGTATGGTCTCGTGTTAGGCCAATCTCAGCGAATTGATTGAATCCTTTCAAGGATGATAATCAAGTGGCTTGGACACCGTTAGATACTAACGTACAACTAGCCAATAATCATGGAGATTGTAATTCTCATGGAGAATGCATTCAGGTTATTGGTAGTTTAATTGTATCAAATGGGTTATACTAAGCCAGATATTGCCTTTGCGGTTAACGAACTTGGTAGACATCTGAGTAACCCTAGTGATGCGCACTAGAAGGCAATAGTGAGAGTTATAAGATACTTGAGGTATGCTCGTGTAGATATCTAGCTGTACTTGGAAAGTATAGCACGTTAACGGGATATCAAAGGGTGATAAATCCATCAAAGGCTACGTCTTTACGTAGGCAAGTGTAGTCGGTTGGATGGAAATTCTCGAAATGAATTTGTGATAGTTAAGATCCGACGGGATCTAAACTGAGAGCCTTACACTAGTGTCGCGAATGAGTAGGCCGAATGGCTATGCCATTTTTTCGGGAATGTTCCTAGAGGTAAACTCGTACCTCCAATTTGTGTGCGTTGCGAGAGTCAAGCCAAAATTGGTTAAGTACAGAGTTAGATGTGGAATGGTAAGTCTAGACTTATAAGTCGATGACATAATACCATTAAACAATTTCTCACAACGGGGGTTATCTCTATTGACTACGTGATGTCAAAAGATAACGTAGCAGCCGCTAACTCGCTAACCTGAGGGTAAGCAAATGGTTGTTGAGAAGTTGAAACGAGGAATGGGTCTAAAACCCTTGGACTAAAAGTTCTATAGTGGATACCCAACCTAGCTGGCACCTAGGTTCAATGGGACAACTAAATTATGGAACGGAGCGTGTCACTGTGGGGGTCTCGGACTCCCTACCACTCCTCGTTAGAAACAGTGACTTCCACACGAGGCTAGCATGTTGATGCTTTAATGATTCTTGAGTATGCGGGATACTCGAGAAAGAATCAC
>NW_017618983.1:195000-245000 GCF_001879475.1 Ipomoea nil
TTTGCTTGGTGAATTTTAATTGTAAATGTGGGTGTGTTGTTATTTTATATATTTATGGTGTGCTTTGCGTTGTTATGGCTTGTGCAATTGTGGTTATCTTGTTATTTCTTTTATAATTATAATTATTATTTTTAGTATTGTTATTATAATTGTTATAATTTTTTTTATTGTTATTTGTAAATATATTACTGTGGTTGGTATAATTTTTGTGATTTTATGGATGTTGTGTTTTTGGTTGGTTTATCTTTTTATTTGTTTTATAATTATAATTATTATTTTTAGTATTGTTATTGTAATTTTTTTTTTTGTTATTTGTAAATATATTACTGTGGTTTGGTATCATTTTTGTGTTTTTATGGATGTTTTGTTTTTGGTTTCGTATTGGTAAGCATTTTAGGACTGATGTGGCTGTGTGTGTGCAATTTGTTTTCCCGTGTGTGCGTTTGGCTTCAATTCTTTGTTATGCTATGTGTGCAATTTGTTTTCCCGTGTGTGCGTTTGGCTTAAATTCTTTGTTATGACGGGTATCATCAATCAGCGGTTTGGTCATGGTTTTTGTTGCATGTTGATACCGTTATTCAATTTAAAAATTAATGAACAGAAGTTTGCGTTGTGTTATGAAGTTTTTCTGTGTGCGTTTTATGTCTTCGGCTTGTGCGTTGAGTCACAAATAGGTTGACAAGTTTTCAGGCCAAATATCTCTTATTTGGACTGTCAATTAGAATTGATGCAATCTTTTACCATATTTTTATAGCTTGGTTTTTGGTTTTTTACGTAAAGCTATTTTGGTATGTGAATTTTAATTGTAATATGTTATGGCCTATTAACTGTTGGTGTGTTGTTATTTTATATATCTATTTGGTACTTTTTGTTGTTATGGTCTGTTCGATTAGGGTTTATAAGGGGTGGTTTTTTTTTTTTTTTTTTTTAGGTTTAAAATTTCCACTGGATTCTAGTAGGTCTGGCGTTTGTTCGTTTTAGTTTTTGGGCTTGTGCGTTGGGTTCTTAGTTAAGTTTGTTGTCCGTGCATTTTGTTGTTATGGCCGGTGCGATTGGGGGTTATAATGAAGGATTTTTAATTCTTCGGGTTAGGATATGTGTTTTTAATGAAGGAATTTCTTCATCTTCTATTACCTCTCTTTTTCCTTGTTGTGGATGTTTATCAAATTTTGAAATAGCATTACTTTGTGCCGTTGTGGCATTTGTGATTTGGTCAACGTTGTTGCTATCAAAATATTTGACCAAATAATACAATTTTACAATAATGATATTATTTGTCATATTCTTAATACATTTAAAATTTTACGAATTTATATCATTACTCGACTATAAAATATTAACAATATATATCTTTTTAACAAAAATGGTCAAATGGTCCTTCTAACTTTTGACAAAATAGTAATTAGACTCCAAACTTTAAAAAGTTTCTATTAAACAGTCAAACTTAGTAAAATCGTCAATCTAAACTCTATTTACTAGTAGGAACCATGACATGATTTTTGTTTACCTGTCTGCCCAATCTAAACTCCAATAAATGTTGGTGTGTTGTTATTTTCTATATTTATGGTGTGCTTGTCATTGTTATGGCCTGTGCGATTGGAGTTTATATTATTATTAGTTTTCTACTTATTATTATTAATTTTTTTATTATTACTATTTTTATTCTTGTTATTTGCAAATCATTTTCTGCGAATTATTGATGCCAGTCTTTCGTTATTAGTTGCCAATTATTATCGATGATTTGTCAACAGTCATTCGGTCTGTGCAGTTTGGTATTTCGGTCTGTGCAGTTGGGTAGGAGTATGTAGTTATTTTTTTTGTGTGTGCATACAGATTTATTTTGTGTGTGCCTTGCTTTATTTTGTGTGTTTGTTTTTGGTGTTATTCTTTATGTCTGTTGCATCAACTTTGGTTCGTTCTTTTCATTGTAGTGGATGATTCTGATGTGTTTGTATCCACGCCTGGTGCTGGTTCGACTGTTCTGCAAGTGGGTCAACAAGTTCCCCCCGTTGTGGTTTCGCTACCTACTCAAGGTCACCCAACTTGTGGAGGGGTGCAAATTGGGGCTCCCCGGGGTCCTCCGATCGTGGTGTCTACTCCCCCTCAGGTACAGGCGCCTTTGGATGGGGTGCGAGTTGGGGGGGGGGGGGGGGGGTTGAGGATGCAGGGGTTGTAATTCCGTCTCTCAATACTCGTGGATCGCCCAAGCATTTGGTGTCTCAGTTGAAACACTTCAGTGCGTGCCAACGTAAAGCTGTGGGTCAAATTGGTTTGGGGGAATTGTTGAATCTTGAGGTTGAAGATTTTCCGAAGCGGTTGAGTAGGTGGTTGTTGGCTAATTTTGATCCTTCTAGCATGTCTGTGCGTTTGGAGAATGGTGCAGAAATGCATGTCACAGAGAAGGATATCCATGCCACTCTGGGGTTGCCCTGTGGAACTGTTGTTATTACCAAAAGGCACAAAGACGATGTTAGCGACACTCTCAAAGAGTGGAGGTCCAAATTTGAGATGTCGAAGCATACAGTGATGTTGTCTATGATCGGGGACATGTTGCGGACCCACGCTTGTTTAGAGGGTGATGTTTGGTTTAAACGTCACTTTGCTGTGTTGGCCATTAGTAATTTGGGGTCCCCGATGAAAAATGGGTATGCCAATCAGCTTGTTTTTCATCATTTTGAAGATGTGGATGAGATCAAAAATCTAAATTGGTGCAAGTTTGTGTTGGAGTGTTTGGTTTGTAGCAATTTTAATGTCAGTCATTACTATTTGCTTAGTAGTAACATGCACATGCTCACAAACTCAGTTGCCCCAACTAAAGTCCTAACTTGCACGTTGAAAAACCCTAGCATGGATGTTATTACTTTCATCAACTTGCACACTTAAACAACATATCATGCACAGGCTGCGAATATAACGACATTACATTTTGTGTTTTACATACACAGATTATCGAATTAACTCCCAAAGAGAAATATTCAAACTCGTAACTACACATGCTCACACACTCAGTTGCACTTCATAAAATCCTAGCTTGCACATTAATAAAACATAGCATGCATAGGCTGCGAATATAACGACTTTACATTTTGTTTCTCACTTGCTCAGGTTAACTAAATAACTCACGAAGACTAATATTCAAACTCGTAAATGCAAATGCTCACACACTTAGTTGCACTTCATAAAATCCTAACTTGCACATTAAATAAACATAGCATGCATAGGTTGCTAATATAATGGCTTTACATTTTGTGTCTTACTTATCCAGGTTAACAAATACGCTCGCAAAGACTAATATTCAAAATTGCACAGGCGTAAAATAGTCTTGCATACTCTAATTCAAAGCTCTACCATGTTGGTTTACCCAACGTCTAGTTTCCTAAACACATATCATATCAAACCACAATGTTTTATTACACTCTAATTCAAAACTCACGCGGTACGTACTAAACATAATGTGATTTGTATTAAATTCTTTCGGCATGCCCTATTTACACACACGTGGAATCCATTGCACACATTTCCATACACAACGCACAGACTTAACATAATTGCTGCACAGACAGAACAAAACCCATAACACACTTCTAATATGGTTGCACATACCTCTTTCCGGTCGCACCTTCATTGTTGAGGAGATAACCCACCGCAAAACACTATTGCTGTTTACAAATGTTTAAATACAACTCACACTCTATCAACAATAATTTATTGCCGTAAATATATTATTCAACACCATAATTAGTTGATCCTTTGCATAGAATGTTGGAAGTGTTGGTAGGAAAACAAATAATAATCAAATAAAATATGACTATTATTTTTCTGGAAAGAAATAGGGAAGGAAAGATGGAGAAAAATTGGCTAGTGTTTGGTGTTGGGTTTTTGCAAGAGTCAAGTGAGCACTCTTTCCTTAAAACCTTATTTGCCACCTCCCAAAGATGCTAAGAGCGTTGTGGCCTAGGCTTCCCAGGATAAAACTTGCTAGTGATTCAATGTTTGAGCACTCAAACAAGGAATCCGGCGAGCAAGACACGGTTATGAACACAGTAGGCTAAAGAAGGAGTAGAAGCAGAGAGGTTTTGAGGCTAAAAATTGAACTTTCGTGTTCTATATTTCTGTGTGTAAAAAACTCTACTGCCTCTACCCTCTCTTATATAGGGTTGAAGGAGTCAATAGCCTTTATTATGGCAATTAAAAAATGACATTAAAGCTGACTTCCAATAGCTATAATAGCAGCCATTACCTGGGAATTGAATTTAGAATTCAAAATTGGAGTTAATAGGATATTAATTCCGTAACAGATGAATTCAATCCCCATAACAGTCAGAACTTTCGGGTTCCAGACCGTTGGCGTACAGGGTTCGGTCTCAACTTTCGACCTCACCCAGTTTCGGCCCTTGCACCTCGCGTGGTCTCTGTTGCACGAGAGTTGTGCTCTCGGTGCACCACAACCTCTCGTGCTCTCTTGGCATAACTTATGCTCGCAAAGCGGGCCAATTTCCGAACGACATACATTCGTGCCCCCAGGTGCCGGCGCACACGAGCTCGGGCTTGAATCAAGTCTTTTTCAATCTCGTCTAGTAGGAATTTGATTTGCACACCCCCCCCCCCCCCCCCCCCCCCCCCCCCCCCCCCGCGCGAGAGAGCCTCTATGCTATACAATTCTACAAGCTTCAATGGGGGGAAAATCTTCATTCCAAAGCAATGTGGGACAAAAGCTCACTTTTTCCCTTCATTTTCCAACTCAAATGGGTCTACTTTGAGAATCAATATCTCATTCACCCATTATCTGTTTTGAGCGTACAATATATCAATTTCTTCGTCTCACTACGAAGTACCCGGATCCACTTTAACCCGACCCAAATCGGAAGTGGGCCCCACTGATAATTGTACCACAAAATAGCCACTTAACATGCCATTTTAAGCTATTTTTTTCCAACAATCCCCCACATGAATGAAAAAAATTGATTTTCGGGGTATTTTGAAATCGGAAACAACTATGTTCAAACGGTCGATCCCTGCATAGGATAGGTAGGGAGTCACTATACCCTTTGAACCTTCCCTCGTGAAGACATGTTTACTCTACTGGCTGTACAATAGAACGCGATGTCTTTGAACCGACTGTTGTTTGTGTAGACGATGACATATCTCACACAGGAATCTCCCAACCATGCTCTTGCTCTCATGAGTGTGCCCGTTTTGGTCGTGGGTCACCGTTCCTGGTTCTGCGAGAGTTTCTAAAGAATTGTTGCCCAACAATTCTCCTTTGAAGCGACCCTCACTTCTCTCTAACATAGGTGATTCTTTCTCGAGTATCCCGCATACTCAAGAATCATTAAAGCATTAACATGTTATCCTCTTGCAGGAGTCACTGTTTTAACGAGGAGTGGTAGGGAGTCCGAGACCCCCACAGTGACGCGCTCCGTTCCATAATTTAGTTGTCCCATTGAACCTAGGTGCCAGCTAGGTTGGGTATCCACTATAGAACTTTTTAGTCCAAGGGCATTAGACCCATTCCTCGTGTCAACTTCTCCACAACTTCTCTTCCTAACCCTTTGTTCAGCAGATCCGCTATATTGTCTTTTGACTTTACGTAGTCAATCAAGACAACACCAGTTGTGAGCAGTTGTCTAATGGTATTATGTCTACGACGCACATGTCTAGACTTACCATTATACATATGACTCTGTACTCTCCCAATTGTGGCTTGACTATCGCAATGCGCACATATTGGAGGTACCGGTCTTTCCCAATTAGGAATATCCTCTATAAAATGGGGTAGCCATTCAGCCTCTTCACAACCTTTGTCCAAAGCTATTAGCTCAGATTCCATCGTGGATCTAGCTATCACAGTTTGCTTAGAGGATTTCCATGCAACGGCTGCACCGGCTACTGTAAACACGTAGCCACTCGTGGACTTAGAGTCCTTAATATCAGATATCCAATTCGCGTCGCTATACCCTTCAAGTACAGCGGGATATCTCCCGTAGTGCAATCCAAGATCACGAGTATACCTCAAGTATCTCATAACCTTTACTATTGCCTTCCAATGCATAGCACCGGGGTTACTCGTATATCTACTGAGTTTACTAACCGCATAGGCAATATCCGGCCTAGTACAACTCATAAGATACATCAAACTACCAATAACCCGAGCATATTCCACTTGTGAAATACCTTCTCCGTGGTTCTTGGTTAGATGAATGTTTGTATCAAATGGTTTCCTAGCCACTTGACCATCACCCTTGTTAAATTTCTCAAGGATTTTGTCAATATAATGTGATTGGCTCAACACGAGACCATCAGGTCTTTTAATGATTCTAATCCCGAGGATTAAATCAGCCAAACCCATATCCTTCATGTCAAATCTCGCATTTAACATGTTTTTGGTAGACTTGATCATCCGATCATTACTACCAACAATGAGAATATCATCGACATATAAACAAAGAATGACGTAGCCGTCTATCGTTTCCTTTACGTAGACACATTTGTCACCTTCGTTTATTTTAAACCCGTTAGTTAACATCGCATGGTCAAACTTCTCGTGCCACTGCTTAGGCGCTTGTTTTAAACCATAGAGCGATTTAACCAACTTACACACTTTCCTTTCTTGGCCCGGAACCACGAACCCTTCTGGTTGTTCCATATAGATTTCCTCATCTAATTCGCCATTTAGGAAAGCGGTTTTCACATCCATTTGATGAACTTCCAAGTTCCGCAACGCGGCTATGGCAAGTATCATCCTAATGGAGTTTATTCTCGTCACGGGAGAATACGTGTCGAAGTAATCGAGGCCCTCGCGTTGCCTATAACCCTTGATTACAAGCTTAGCCTTATACTTCTCGATGCAACCATCCGGTTTCATCTTCCTTTTAAAGACCCACTTGGATCCTAAGGGTTTACTACCCGGAGGAAGATCAACGAGTTCCCAAGTGTGATTCTGTAGGATAGAATCCACTTCACTTTTTATGGCCTCTTTCCACATTGGTCCTTCCGTAGAAGTCATTGCTTCTACATACGTTCGAGGCTCGTTCTCTATCAAACAAGATAGAAAATCGGGTTCATTTTCTAATAAAAAAGTTAGAGTACCCGAATCGTACTCTAACAAGTAAGTTAGAAAATCAGGACCGAATGATTTTCCAACTCTCGCCCGCTTACTACATCTCGGCTCGAGCTCGGGTTCTCTCTCAGATTCCCCACTATCATTATCCATAGTTTCGTCAAACGTTCGTTTTGACATACTTGGTCCCTCGTTGGACCTACAAGGAAATATATTTTCGAAGAAATATGCATTCCTTGATTCTATTATCGTGTTCTCATGTACTTACGGATTATGGGACTCGTGTACTAAGAACCGATAAGCACTACTGTTATGTGCATAGCCAATAAAGATACAGTCCACCGTCTTATGACCTATCTTTATTTTCTTAGGTGTTGGCACCAAAACTTTGGCAAGACACCCCCACACTTTCAGGTACTGGTAGGAAGGTTTTCTACCGTTCCACAGCTCATAAGGAGTCATATCGAGCTTCTTGCCGGGTACCTTATTCAAAAGGTAATTACTTGTCAAAATCGCCTCACCCCACGCATCTTGAGGTAGGCCCGAACTTATAAGCATCGCATTCATCATATCTTTCAATGTACGATTCTTTCATTCGGCAACACCGTTCGATTGAGGTGAGTAAGGTGTCGTACGTTCGTGTATTATACCTACACTTGCACAAAAGTCACCAATAGGTGCTTTGTACTCACCACCTCGATCGCTTCTAACCTTCTTAATTCTTCGATTAAGTTGGTTTTCCACTTCATTCTTATAAAGAACGAATTTATCAACGGCTTCATCTTTGCTCTTAAGCAAATACACATAGCAGTATCGTGTGCTATCGTCGATAAATGTGATAAAATACTTATTACCACCTCTCGTTTGTATCGATCTAAAATCACACAAATCACTATGGATTAATTCTAGTGGTTCAGTTTCCCTTTCAACCGATTTGAAAGGTACTTTCGTTAGTTTTGCCTTAACACAAATTTCACACTTGTTAT
The DNA here is from genome assembly GCF_001879475.1 of Ipomoea nil. Lineage (NCBI taxonomy): Eukaryota > Viridiplantae > Streptophyta > Magnoliopsida > Solanales > Convolvulaceae > Ipomoea > Ipomoea nil. Next base: position 203,047 of record NW_017618983.1, read on the forward strand.
TTGTGTCAATATTAAAGTTAGGAATATGGTCCATGCTAATTAATCTACGCATAGAATTAAAATTCACATGACCTAGTCTACCATGCCATAAATTGGAAGACTCAAGCAAGTAAACAGAATTAACTTTGCTTTTATTGATAACAGGAATTACACTGAGCTTAAAAAGCCCGTCAGTTACATATCCTTTACCAACAAACATCCCTAACTTGGACAAAACTACTTTGTCTGACTCGAACACCATGCGAAAGCCATGCTTGTTCAACAGAGAGCCAGACACAAGATTCTTCCTCAGCTCAGGAACATACAGCACGTTGTTCAACATCAGTTCCTTCCCGGAAGTCATCTTCAGAACAACCTTGCCCATGCCTTCCACAGCAGACTGAGCAGAGTTTCCCATCCACACCTTTTCACACTCAACGGTCTCAAAGGTTTTGAACATCTCTCGGTTGCAACACAAGTGCCTGGTTGCACCGATATCAATGAACCACTCACGAGGGTTTAAGCCCACGAGGTTCACCTCGGTCACCAGAGATGAAAAGGCTAATCTCGACCTCCTTCAGACTGCTATCTCCAACAACATTGGCTTCAGAACTCTTGTTCTTCTTCCTTGGAGCCTTGCATTCAGATGCTCTGTGGCCGTGCTTGCCACAATTGTATCATTCACCAGGAAACTTGTTCTTGGTAATGCCTCCTTTCGGACCTAGCTTTCGCTTGTCCTTCTTGTTCCTCTTGGAGCTTTTACCATGCTCCACAACGTTGGCCTTAGCGCCAACAACGATAGGAACTTTCCTATCATTCGTCATGTTCCCTTCCTCAATCCTGAGTCGCTGGATCAGGTCCTCCAGATTTATTTCCTTTCGTTTATGCTTAAGGTAGTTCTTGAAGTCCTTCCAACCTGGAGGCAACAAATGGATCACAGATCCCACTTGGAAGGCTTCACTTAGCACCATGCCCTCGTCACGGATCTCATCGAAGATTAATTGCAAATCTTCTACCTGACTTAGCACGGTCTTTGAATCAACCATTTTGAAGTCGAGGAATCGGCCAACCACAAATTTCTTTGAGCCGGCATCCTCACTTCGGTATTTATGATCCAAAGCTTCCCACAACGCTTTTGATGTGCTTATCTTTCAATATACATCGTATAGCGTGTCACACAATCCATTCAGGATGTAGTTTCGGTAAAGGAAGTCTGAATCCTTCCAATAGCCAACTGCCATCACGGATTGTGCATCTTGTTCCTTTAATTCGGGAACCTTCTCGGACAAGAACCTTGCCAAGCCGAGAGTTGCTAAGTAGAACAACATTTTCTGTTGCCACCTCTTGAAGTTCGAACCAACACCGGTGAACTTCTCCGGCTTTTCAGCCGAACCACTCGGTACCGAAGGCACCCGAGACATGGGAATATATCCCTCAGTGCTCCCACCATCCTGTGAACCAACATTCACTGGTGTAGCTTGGGAATTAGCAACATTGTTGCCATTTCCTCCATTGTTGTTCTCAACAACATTTTCTTCCCCATTGTTTACGATAGGCAGCTCGGGGTTCTCCATTTCTTCAAGGAAACTAGAGAAAACAACCAACGGGAAAAACAATGAAATAAGGTTTTAAGACTGTTGGAAGCGTTGGTAGGAAAACAAATAATAATCAAATAAAATATGACTATTATTTTTCTGGAAAGAAATAGGGAAGGAAAGATGGAGAAAAATTGGCTAGTGTTTGGTGTTGGGTTTTTTCAAGAGTCAAGTGAGCATTCTTTCCTTAAAACCTTATTTGCCTCTTACCACGCGCGAGAGAACCTCTATGCTATACAATTCTACAAGTTTCAAAAGAGCTCTTGTATATAAGGGGGAAAAATCTTCATTCCAAAGCAATGTGGGACAAAAGCTCACTTTTTCCCTTCATTTTCCAACTCAAATGGGTCTACTTTGAGAATCAATATCTCATTCACCCATTATCCGTTTTGAGCGTACAATATATCAATCTCTTCGTCTCACTACGAAGTACCCGAATCCACTTTGACCCGACCCAAATTGGAAGTGGACTCCACTGATAATTGTACCACAAAATAGCCACTTAACATGCCATTTTATGTCATTTTAAGCTATTTTTTCAACATAGAATATATTCCAATCTATTCCTAACTATAAATAGCTCTAATATTACAATTACTTATACACCCTTATGCATACACTACTACCTTAGATGGAAAATAAATCTCTTTCAATCTCACTCTTCGATATGTTATGATTTAATGGATGAGATGAGGCCTCATTATCTCATCCATCTAAGTGACCTCATGGGATCCGGAGCATATATATATATATATATATATATATATCTTTATATATCATTTAATTTCTGAATAAAGTAGAGATTAGCTAGAGATCGAAGAGGATGATTATAGCAATAAATTACCTTGGCATCCATCATGCAAGTATACGTTTCCACCATAACCTTTACGGCATCTACACACATATCCTGTACCGGGAACAGATGAGTTGACGCTGTAAGCATTGGAGCCACATATCTTATCTTTTGCGTCAACACAACTGAGATTTCCAATTGACCAATCATATACTTTCGGGACATGAAACCCATATACAGGGTTATAGCCATCGAATTGAAGCTCATTAAACTGGTCAAAGCTCTTGTCAGCTATTATCATATGGCTACAATTGCCGCTAGCCCGCTAGTCGAAGCACTATTATTTGTATTCATGGTCAGAGCTTGAAATACAGCGCCTCGTCCAATCTCTTTTTGGAAGGGTGCTTGACAGCAACCATAGCCTGAACACGATGAGAAATGGGGATTGGATGTATAGTGGATGTCGCTACTATTACAAAAAGTTGAACACGAAGCTATGATACCGCCGCCGGCTCCGGGTTCCTTCATGACTGCAAACGTATCACAGCCTACTGCTATGAGCTTTGGGACAAACGCATAGACATCTGCTCCCCAGTTCCGAGCGCAGGGTCAGAGCCCGACGCTTTCCCAGAGAGGTGGAGTTGTACTTGACGGGAATCGCTAAAGTGGACCAGAAAGTGACGCTGTCTTCTGAGAATTTGAAAGTGGGAACATCATAGTATGTCAGCATGGCAACCAGGGAAGTGATGCACCCCACTCTGAATTCTTCTTTCAGATAGCAGTGGCTGCCAACCTCTCCAATACCAAATGGATAGGGAATTGTCAAATTCCCGCATTTTTGTTGGCAGCCCGACTTTGCCATTCCACCAGTGCCTGCAGCTTGCTCAAAAGTGGAGGTGGAGCAGCTGATAATCAGCATAAATATGAATAAGAGGTTAGCTGCCATATTCCCGACTAAAATGACGAGATGGATATTTGGGCAGCGGGTAGGTGGCAGGTCCCCCTACCCCCCACTGAGTCTTTTTCAATATATAGGTCCCAGGATCCTTCACAGAACCCAAAACCATGTTTAGACACTTTTAAATATAAACGTTAACACCACGTAGTCAAATAATGGATCAAAACCAAGAATCATAATGAACGCATCCTAACATGACTTCTAAATATAAATAACACCCGAACATGTGAAATCCCACCCAAATATACACCAAGGACATCACAATATAAAATTCCCAATTTAACCTAGGGCTCTAATCATATTCAAATCTTCAAGATCATAGTTTATCTTTAATATCAAGAACATCAAGGTTTATCAAGAACATCACACAATCATCAAGATTCTCTAATAATTATCAAGATCATCAAAATCACACATAAAATCATCTCATCAATCATCAAGATCATATCATAATCATCATAAAAGATTTATCAAGACACAAGCATAGAGAATGAGCCAAAGAAGAAGATTATAGCAAGGAAAATAGGTTTTGTTGAGACATGGGTTACCTATTAGCCTTAATTAGATTCCTTGGCTATTAAGGTTATTTCTCTAAGATCTCCTTTTCTTGATTTCTCCTATGTTGGTGATAGGGGAATTCTTGAGAATTCTTGTGTAGTGATATCTATTGTGGTGTGACCTCTAGGTGCCTCCTATGTCCTTATATATATATATATATATATATATATATATATATATATATATATATATATATATATATATATATATATATATATATATATATATATATATATATATATATATATATATATATAGGAGTCCTAATTAGGGTCTGAATGGTATGGGTTTACTAATTCTATTCCTTATAGGACTAAGGGTTTGGTTTTAGGGATAAGGGTCCATGGTCCATGGTGGACCATATTAATTAATTAAAGGAATCCTAACCAAATTAAATCCTTTTTAATTATTTTTAACGGGATTCATTAAATAATTAATTTGGGATTAAAGGCCGTAACACGGGGTGTTACAGTGTGCACCATGTATGGTGCACACGGTTGCAAAAACGACGTCGTTTTGACTAAAAACGCGCGTCCCACTTAAAAAAAAAAAAAAAAAAAAAAGGTTCGATTCCCGGCAATAGCATTTTTTGTGTGCATAGTTTGAATTATATATCCACAAATTTATAACCATATATCCACAAATTCATAACTATATATCAACAAATTCATAACTATATATCCACAGTGAATGAATAACACAAAATCCAGAATGAATGAACTAAATATCCACAAGGAATGAACTAATTTAATGATGCCAAAACCTTAAAATATTCATATCAATTTTCCACATTTTTAATTTAATGATGCCAAAACTTATACTCACTCTTGACTTAATTAGTCTTTAAAAACATAATTATTTTGAAGTTATTTTTATTAAAATAGACTTAGACGAGTTCGACAATTGTTTTTAGACCTACCAATATAAACTTATATTCGCATTTTTTGAATTTAAAGAATTAAAATAGCTTTTATAATTTTCCAATCATGCGATTCATACTTGTTAAGCTAAAAACCTTTTCATTCAACCAAATAGATAATGATAACACAAAACTAGGTAAAATTGATTAAACTATTTTAATTTAAAAAATTATATATATAAATAAAGAAAACAACTATTGGGTCTGCCCAGCACAAAACTAGGACGAAGCCTTCTCGGACCTACCTGCCACTCATGTAAGGTTTTCAGGGACAAAGGCGGTCACCGAAGAAGCCAATGATATCGCCACGAATCTAGGGTTTCCTGTGTGAAAGAATGAGTGGACTATGAGTATGATTAGATAAAACTCTAAAAGTGAGATGTCAGATGAGACTTACTGGTAAGCGAGAGTCGATGGTAAGACCATGAGAGTTGAGAAGGTGGAGAACCGGAGTCAGAGTAGGTGTCGCAGTACCACGAAAAAGGAAAAATGGTGGAGCCAAAGTGGCAGAGAGGGTCAGAGACTCAGAGGGGTGAGGCAGAGTCTGATACGGAGAGACCTTGGACTCCAGAGGTGGTGTTTGGGTGGAGCGAGGGAGGTGAGGCGGAGATGATGTCTGGGTAAGAGACAAACAGAGAGTTTGTGGAGAAAAATGAGAGGGGTGAGGCGTGAAAGGTGCAAATGAAATGAATGTCTGAAACCCTAACCTATATATATATTTCGGGTTTCGGGTCGAATTCGAAACTTAAATGGAGGACCCGAAACCCGAACCGACATAATTAAATTGTGGCTGTTATTATGCGTGTTCTACCCGTTTTTGCTCGAACTCGACCCGTTTTGGGGTCAAACGGGTTAAACCCGCGAATAGTTCGAGTTGAACCCAATTTATGCACAGCCCTAAGTTTTACTATATAAAATGGAGGAGGAATGTTGGAAATTTATATAGTAATGAAGATTAATATTTCAGATTGACTACCATGAAAGCTTAAAATAATATTTGGAGTTGTGGATTTATAAATATTATTTTATTTTGGTAGAAAATTAAGGGTTTGTACATTCCCCAACATTGGGGGATTGTTCCCGAACATTGGGGGATTTTTCCCCAATATTGGGGGCTTATTCCCCTATATAGGAAAATTGTTTGTTTCATTGGGAAAATGATTATATAGCACGTGAGCTCCCAAACTTACATGCAAATGTGTGCTAGAAAATTATTATTATTATTATTATTATTATTATTATTATTATTATTATTATTTTTATTATTATTTTATATATATATATATATATATATATATATATATATATATATATATATATATATATATATTTGCATGTGGTCCATAACCTTACAAAGGTTCATAATTACATATATATTCATGTTGAACATGATTTATGTAATTACTATTCTCCTATGATAAATATATCATTTAAGATATATTTTATGGAAGTTAAGTTATTAAAACTACAGAAACTTCCATGTAACTTCTCCAACAGTCATATTTGCATTTATAAATATTTTGGAGAAATATTGAAAAGACATATGTAAACATTATATATCGTGTTGCATATCTTGATATATCACAATTCTACAATTCTACTGGAAATTCTTAAACAAAGCAACTTAAGAATTTCATTCATCTTCTTGTATCCCAATCTTGAACCTTGTTGTTTTTCACATGTATTACAGATTACAAACACTTTTTACAACATTAAATCTATTTGTGAAAGGGGCACGTACCAGGTGTTTCACGCATGCATCTTTGTGAGTGGATTTGTGCATAAGGCCGTGACGATTTGCGACGACCGTTTAACGCGACAATGCCTTCTCCGTTCGTCCAGCGCAATATCCACGCATGTTGCGAAGACAGCGCGCGACGAAATGCGAATACGTTAAGCCGTCAGTGCCATGCGAGGTATGCAACACAGGAAACCGTCGTGCGACCAAGGCCGTGCGCGCTTGTGTCGACTTGTATGAAGAAGCGTGCTTGGCAGGACGTCACTGCTCGAGCAGGGATCCAACCTGACCGCACACGCCGATAACCACTCACGCACCATCTCTCATCACAAAAACGCCGCATGCGCTTACCCGAGGATCGACAGGAACTGCGCCCGGACGAATCCGTGCACGAGCCCCCACCAATGCTGGCCGTCACGACAGCAGCGCCCGCGTCGATAGGTACGAAAGATAACCGAATTCCGACCGAGAGCGTCCCGCATGCGTCGGGCGGGTTCATTGCGAAAGCACGCTACGAGGCACCATCATTCGTTAACGAACAGCTTACTAGACGATTGGACACTGGTGTCGGAACTTACAAACCTACTACGAGAATTGTAGATTCACGGCTGTTTTTTGCCCGACGCACCCTGCCTTGTACCGCAGCACAAGGGGATTAATCGCAACCAATCGATGAACCGCAGCTCATATAGTAACGTTTGGTCGCAACCAAACGGTGGACCGCAGCCCGAATAGTGTGTATTTCTGATTGCAACCAGATTATGAACCTTAGCTCATTTATAATGTTTGATCGCAACCAAACGGTGGACCGCAGCCCTATATATATACTTATATACCTGACCGATCGCAACCGGCCTAGTTAACAGCCGATGGTTCTCAACCCATCCAACTGCCCGTATAGCCAATTGATCGCAACCAATTGGGGTATCATGCACACATAACACATAGCCAAGCACATGCAACCCACATTAGCACATAGGGAGGGGGGAAAACATGTATATAAAACCTATGCGTGGTCAACCACATTACTAGGAATACGCCTAAGGGGTTCATACATCTTTCACCTAGGCCAACGGGATACACAAGACTCTTTTATCCTACGAACGGTACCCGGAAACATCAAACTAAACTCAGGCACAATAAACGGTGTCCAATGGGACACCACGGGACACGGGGAAACATCAAACGGGGAAAACCACCAAATTCCACTTGGAATTTCCAACGGGTGGCCGGCGGCGCAACACAAGGCAGCGGGTGCCCGGCGGCAGTCGCCTACCCGCCGGCTGCCCACTGTCGGCGGCCTTATTGGGGCACTGGATAGGTGGTGGGTACCCCTGCCCCCACCTACCCCCACTGACTCTTATGTAATAAATTGGTCCCGGGATCTTTCGTGGAACCCGAAACCATGTCCAGACACATTTAAACACAAACGACGACACCACGTAATCAAGTAATGGATTAAAATCAAGAAGCACATTGAATACATCCTAACATGACTTCTAAACATACCAAGACCCAATATCCAAAAATGCAAAACCCTCCCCAAACATATCAAGAATAACACAATACGAAATCCATGTTTTAACCCTAGGGCTCTAGTCATATTTAAGCACAAGATCATCATTTTATCTTTAAAATCAAGAACATCAAGATTATCAAGATCAACACATAAATATCAAGATCATCTCATAAACATCAAGATTATCAAGATCACATAAACATCAAGATCATCTCATAAACATCAAGATTATATCATAATCATCATAAAAGCCTTATCAAGACACAAGCATAGAATTGCATATCAATGGTCCAATGGAGCCAAAGAAGAAGATTATAGCAAGGAAAATAGGTTTTGTTGAGACATGGGTTACCTCTTAGCCTTAATTAGAATCCTTGGCTACTAAGGTTCTTTCTCCAAGATCTCCACTTCTTGATTTCTCCTACGTTTGGTGATAGGGGAATTCTTGGGAATTCTTGTGTGGTGGAATTTATTGTGGTGTGAATTCTAGGTGCCTCCTATGTCCTTATATATATCTAAGAGTCCTAATTAGGGTCTGAATGGTAGGGATTTACTTATTTTATTCCTTATAGGACTAAGGGTTTGGTTTAGGGATAAGGGTCCATGGTCTATGGTGGACCCTTCCTAATTAATTAAGGGAATTTAATTCTCTTTTAAGGGTAAGTAATTAAATAATTAGTTTGGGTTAGAGGCCGTAACACGGGGTGTTACAAAATTGACCATCGTGATAACCCGGGGGTTGTTCCAAATAGACAGCTTCATGAAGTGTACCATGCAAAAATGCATTATTCACGTCTAATTGACGAATAGGCCACCGATGACTTAACACGATAGTGAGAATTACCCAGATTATAACCGGATTCATTACCGGACTAAAGGTTTCAAAGTAGTCACGCCCGGGTTCTTGCAAATAACCTTTAGCCACTAAACGTGCCTTATAGCATTCAATCATACCATCTGATTTTCGTTTGATACGAAAAATCCATTTACAGCCTATAGCTCACTGACCAGTGTTTAGCACAAGAACCCAAGTTTCATTCTTCTGCAACGCAGCATTTTCATTGTCCATAGCTTCACGCCACAGGGGATCCTTCAAGGCCTGAGCAACAGTAGAAGGTTCAAGAGAGTTGGGCAACGGATGAACAGTGGTGTGGTTTATGTAGTTGGAATTGTAATATTTGGGATTAGGCTACCGAGTACGTTTTGGACGGGTTTGGGACAAAGGTTGACTCGAAACAGAAGCTAGAGTGGGATTAGAACTGGACGCAGAAGTGTTAGATGAACGACAGGTTGGTTCTGAGGATGAAGTAGAGTGATTGGAATTTAATACTGTCTGATGTGTGGGTTCCTGAGAGGAGGAAGCGGTCACATTTTGCGAAAGAGGTGGCGCTAATATATTATTGTTGGAAGAAGATGCCTCATATGATGGAGTTAAATTTTTGGAAGGAGACCTGCAAATTTTGTTGAAGAGATTGTACTGGAGCATTGTTATTGGCAGATGAAACAATATCTTTTGGACCATTCCTATAAGAAATAGATTCTAGAGGTTGACGCAAACTAATATTGTGTGGAATGGGGGAATATGGCATATGTTTAACAGAGGCATCAGACTTTTGTGTAGAAGTAACCAAAAGAAATATTGTTTCAATAAACCTCACATGCCATGAAATATACAATCGATTTGATTCTGGATCCCAGCATTTATAGGCAGACTGTGAAGTGGAATATCCTAGGAACAAACACGGAATTGATTTGGGTTGTAACTTAGTTTTCATGTAGGGCCTCAACCATAGAAAACAAAGACACCCGAAGCATTTTAACCGCTCATAGTTTGGACGCATTTGATATAAACATTCAAACGGAGATTTATTTCCAAGAATAGGTGTGGGAAGCCTATTTATGACATAAACTGCTGTTTGGACAGCGTATGACCAAAACTCCTTTGGAAGAGATGCTGCCTGTAACAAAGATATGGCGGTTTCAACCACATGGCGATGACGTCGCTCGGAAACGCCATTATGTTCCGAGGTATGTGGCGGTGATGTGAAGTGTAAAATTCCAAAGGAATTAAGTATTTGAAGTAGTTTTATATATTCACCCCCGTTGTCAGAAAAAATAGAAACAATATTAAGGCCAAAATATTTTTCAACTAGACGCTTGAATTGAGGAAAAACTACAAAAACATCATATTTTTTCTTGAGGTGATATAGCTAGATGTATTTCGTATAAAAATCAACAAAGATTACGTAATACAAATAACCATCTACAGATTTATTTGAAGCACTCCAAACGTCAGTGTAGACTAATTGTAAAGGTTTTGAACTGACTAGGGAATTTTCTGCGAATGGCAATTTATGGCTTTTATTAATGTGACAAGATGAACAACTAAAATTATCAATAACGGAAGACCGGAAATTTAGATTGTTACATTTTGATAACTTTTTGAGAGTGACATTTGACGAGTGGCCAAAGCGATGATGCCAGGCTATCAGGGATGAGTGAACTGCAACATTTATTTGTGGTTATGAAATGATTGGAGCATAGTACACGTCATGGACGTTCTCCCCCCGTAGAAACGACGCCCCCGTGGCCAGATCCTTCACCAAAAAATATGTTGGGAAAAATTCAACAGAAACTTGATTAGACTTACATAATTTGGAGACAGACACTAGATCAGTTTGTAACTTAGGCACACATAGGACATCAATCAAGGATAAAGAACGAGCAGAGGTAGGAAGGCTAGTATGACCAATATGAGAAATGCTAAGAGTTTTCCCATCACCGAGGCTGATTTCATCAGGACCCCCATAGTCTGTGAAACCATGCAATGTGGAGGTGTTGGATGTAGCCTGGTGTGAGGCTCCAGTGTCGAACATCCATTGCGATGTTGGTATATGTGAAGAAGTAGTCATGTTAGCCACTGGCGAATGATTCCGAGAGGTTTGGGAATCATTTAACTGGAGGTTGTTTTCTCGTAGGAGTGTAGCTAGCTTCCTACAGTATTTAATATCATGGCCTAGAATCTCACAAAAGTTGCAGAATCTTCCTTAACGATAAGTAGAGTTATTTCCCCGACGAGATGAGCCACCACGATTGTTTCGATGGCTTGCATTATGATCCCGAGATTGTCCTGTAGACATTGGTGATCTCCCAGTCGACTGGCCCTTAGGTGATTGCTTCTGAGTGGCATTTGCAGTGGCCAATAATAATTGTTGATCAGCAGAGTGTTTCAGTGATCGTTCGTAATCTGTGAGAATGTCATGAAGCTCTGCGAAGGTGATAGGAGTTGTACGTACTCGAATAGCTGCCAGGATTGGATGAAAATCATCACCCAATTGAGTAATGACACTAATGACCAAATCTTCTTCACTGATGGGGCTTTGAGCTAATACTTTTCATATCTTGTAGAAAATCAACTACAGAGCGAGATCCATTTGGGTTTCTAGCCAATTTGGCTTTTATGGAGATTATACGCCCTTTGGATGCATTAGCGTAGCTGGAAACCAACCGAAACCATGCATCAGCAGCAGTGGTGGCAGAGGAAATAATAAGTTGGATCGTCTCTGCACAACTGCCAAGTAAAGCACTCACAAGTACCTGGTCTTTGCAAAACCAAATCGTATAGCAAGGATTTGGATTTGTATGAGCAGCTTCTGAAAACTCAGCCGGTGCTTTGAGCGTTCCGTCAACATAGCCAAGGAGACCGAGGCCGATGACTGTAGGATGAACTTGACGGCGCCAAACCGGAAAGTTGATGGCAGTAAGCCGAATGGGAAAGTGAGTAGGGGCAAACAATTGAATAATGGGAGTGGTTTCTTTGATGGCCATTGGAGAAAAAAAAAAATTTTTAAAAATTAGAGAACTCGTAGGAGTATGAAGAGGCTCTTGATACCATATAGAATGTGAAAGATAATGTATATTCAAGCATAAACATGTACATTTATATATACTGTATAGGGAAGAGAAAATAACATAAAACTCCTAGTCTAAAGGAGAATAAATATAACAGAAATAAACTAAAACAATGCAAGGAATGCTACTGCTTAACACATGCTAGCGCTTCAACAATGTTTGGATGCAGTCTGCTTCGATGTGGACTGATGAGCCTACCACCATACTAAACCAAGATTCTGAGGCAACTGTACTCACGGGAATAGCCAAAATATCTCTAGCAATTGCTTGCAAAGTAGGATACTTAGGACCATCCAATTTCCACCAAGTTAATATATCAAAACTAGATGTTATAGGTAATACTTCATCTTCCAAATACCTATCTAAATTTGTCTTGGATGCACCTCAATTTTTTCTTTTTTTAGCTTGGAACTGAGCAAAGCCTGGCAAATACCCTTCTTCTTGCACTTTTGTTTCATCACTCAATTGAGAACAAGATATACCAATACTTTCATTGCTTGCAAACTTCATTTCATAATCCATTAACAATCTAACAAATAATAGACGAATTTCCGTAATCTTAGATTCAGCCATATCACCATATATTTGTTCAAAGTAGTATTGCACAAGATCGAGCTTGTACATAGGATCTAAAATACAAGCTAAACCCACAATACCATGACCCACTTCCCAATACTTCTCAAACTTCTTCTTCATCTCATGTGCCATTCCGGATCACATGACCACTTATCAAGACACAATTTAATATCACACAGCTTTGCAAAATAAAGATTAGCATTAGGATACATTGTCCATGAAAACAATTATGTGATATCAAAAAAATAATTTCAATTTTTTACAAATATCACTTGCAAAGAGCCAATCAGCTGCATCACTTGGCAAAGAATTACATTTTTTTCTCCTTGTTTCAGACGAAGAAAAACTATTTTGTAAGGCAAAGCACTCTCAAGCATCAAATAAGTGGAGTTCGACCTAGTTTTAACATCAAGAGACAACTTCATTGACGCTTGAATACCCAATTGTCTAACAGTATTTTTAAATGTTTTAACTCTTTTTGGGGTAGCTATCCAATACGCAACACTATCACGAATTCTTTCTATCCCTTTTCCAATAACACTCAAACCATCTTGAACAACCAAGTTTATTATATGGGCAGCACAACGCATATGCAAAATTTCACCATTTAATAAAAGATCACTACCTTGAACCTTCTCCTTCACATTCTCAATTATTCCATCATTCACAGAACAATTATCTAATGTAATTGTGCACAACTTTCTATCAATATTCCAATCCATGAAAGTCATCATCAAATACTTAGCTACCAATTCAGTGGTGATGGCACATAACAAAACCTAATTCGTATTTTAAACAATTTATTAGTAATTTATAAATACAGAACAAAATTAATATAAGTATAAAATATAAAGTAATATAAAAGTGTACCTTAATACTCGTTTTTGCAACCTCCAAGTATCATCAATGTAATGCCCAGTGACAGCCATATAACCTTTTTTTTTTATGATTCGTTGTCCACATATCTGAAGTGATAGAAACTCTACCTTTAACCTTTTCAAGCTCCCTCATTGTTTTTTCAATTTTCTCTTTGTACATATTAAGAATGGCAGCTCTAATAGTATTTCTAGAGAGAATTTTAAATAAAGGTTGAAGATATTAAGAGTATTCCCTAAATGCCTCATGATCTACTACAGACAAAGGATATTCATGCAAAATAATTGTTGTAACTAACTTTTTTCTAGCAACTTCAGGATTAAAAGAATGGTATCCATCAAGCACACTTTCTCCTTTCTTTTGCTTTGATTTCAATATCAATTGTTTGATATCAGTATGTTTTCTTTTTTTTTTTTTTTTGCATCTTGTCCTATAATGATCCCATAAATGACCAGTCTCACTCTTCCCTTTAGCACTTAATATGCTATTACAATAGTTACAAACTGCTTTATATTCACCATCAATTTTTTTCGAACAAAATGCTCCCAAATCTGAGAAGTTAACTTATGGTTTTCATTTTCCTTCACTTCTTTTTCATTCTGCTCTTCTTGTATGGGAAGATTTTCATTATTTGGTGGATTTGTGGATGGATTTGGATTTATGCTTGCATCATCATTACTACAACAAAAATGAACAAAAATACAGTTTTTTAGTGATTATAAAGTGCATATTATTATTTAAAAAAATTACAGAAATAATATAATTTATTTTATGGGAAAGAGACAAATAGTTACTTATTAGTAACAGTAGGCATCATCTGTATATTTTCTGGAAAAATAAAAAATAAAAACCTGCAACATCATAGAAACCAAAGCCTATGTTACCTTAATTAATCCCCCAAAATCTTCTTAAAACAATAGTTATCTAATAATATAAATTACAATATTAAAATTAATTATTTTAAAAAAAAATCAATCAATTATATTAGATTATCATGAAAGCTTGATTAAAAAATACAAAGTATAAATAAAATCAAGAATCTAGCCAAACATAAATAAAATCAAACAGGTTTTGCAGAAATTTTTTATGAAAAAAATTCAGTTATATACACTATTTTTCACAGTTTCATATACTAAAATCAAGAACCCAGACATTAAAAGTAAAAACTATATTTATTATATTTAAAAAATATATTTTTTAAAATATTTTAAATATAAGGTCTAAAAATCACTTGAAATTAAATGTGTGTTAATTTTATAGTGTTAATCTAAAATAAATAAATAAATAAAGAGTTAATACCTTATTTGGTCCATCGATTATACACATTTACATAATTTTATCCTTGACTTTAAAAGTTAACTGGTTTTGTCCTTTGACTATTTATTTTATACCCAATTTGATACCCCGTTAGGAAAATCGTTAAGTGACTGTTAAATTCACGGATAAAATTGAAATTGCAATAGTTAAGGGAACATTTTGCATATTAATTTAATAGTCGAGGGACTAATTAGGAGGTAAATCTTTTGAAAAAAAAATTATGTTAACATTTTTTCTTTATTAATTTTTGAAATATAGTAAAAGAATCACACTATGATCAAAAACTAATTGTGTGTCTATTTTACATTTTATTTTTTATTTTCAATATTTTTATTTTTCACATAGATGAAGATGAAAATATGTGTTGTTTCATCAAAATTATAGTTCATTCACAAGTTTTAAAAGGATAGCATGCTCAAGTTTTAATATCAAGCTGTGAAATTATAATTTAGTGTGTTCCATTTGAACAATTAACATATATTTATTGCACAATTTTAAGCCATACAATATAAAATACTCACAAAAAATACAATAGAATGGCTTTGGATAGTTGATAGTCGAGTTTCAAATGAGTTCGGGTAGTTGTAAAATTCTCGTGCCCAATACTTGATTATTGTGTATGTGTGTGTGTACGAGCATGCATGTGGTTTAAATAGGTTTAGGGGTTATTTTTAGTATTATACGGGTAGTGTTAAACGGGTTTGAGTAGTTCTAAAGGTATTTTGATTCAAATTTGAAAATGGTCAAACAAAAAAGTACCTACCAATTATCATCATTTCTAATAAAATGAGTAGAGTAAAAATACAAAATATTATATATTCAAAAATATAAAATATAAAATATTATATATAGTCATAGTGGTGAATACGTAGATCGTATGAATAATGTAGTGATGCTAATTTGTAGATATAAGTAGTGATAAAGTATGTAGGTGATGGTAGAAGTATATTGGTAGGTGGTTGGATAGATGCTATGGGTAAATAGATAAGTGAAGTTTGTATGTAATAATAATAGTTATTATAAATAAAGTTTATTTTCTACATATTTTATAATTCATGCATACAAATACAAATCTTCATATGTTTTATATAATTGCACTCAATATTGTATAGTATTAGTTCTATTTTATCGATAATAAAAATATATAATTAATGACTTTATTAAATAGAAAAATGTATGATTTGGTAGAATTGATCAAGATTTAATTTGATTATCGATCAATTAAGAAAAATGATTATGGATCATACAGAGATCTCATGACCTCTCACATGGGAGAAGTTATTACATGCCATCTAAACACAAGATGCTTGACCTTCATCTATTCAATTAAAATAGCATAAGTGTAAATGTTTACAAAATTTACATTCCAACCTAACTTCCAGGTTTATACTCCGTGAAATATTTTGACTTCATGCTGGCTATAAACCACTTTGGTCTCCTAACTTCTATTAAATATTTAATCATATATATGGTTGAGATTGGATGCGAAGATAACTTCCTTTAACACAAAAGGACGCACTTTAAATTAGAATTGACGCACCTAACTTTAAGCATTAAAATAGCGCACCTTAAATACATAAACCACGTACCTTAGGTACACAAACAAAACATTTTTAGAACACTAGCCATGCACCTAAAGTTTTAAAATGACGCACCTTAAGTTTCAAAAACTGACGCACCTTAATCACACAAATCACGCACCTTAAAAAGGAAAACCATGCACCTAAAGAAGTAAAACCACACACCTAAAGCTTTAGTGCGACGCACCTTAAGTTTCAACAAATGACGCACCTTAAGCACACAAACCACGCACCTTAAGAAGTGAAACAATGCATCTGAAACTTTAAATCGACGCACATTAAGTTTCTTCAAAAAACGCACATTAAGCACAAAATCCACACACCTTAAGAAGGAAAATTATGCACCTAAAACTTTAGACCGACGCGCTTAAGTTTCAACAACTAATGCACTGCAGAAACCATGAACCTTAAGAAGGAAAACCACACACCTTAAAATTCGACCTAGATGCAAAAAGATCAAATTGCGAACACGTATTTTGATAAGCCCCAAAAGTGTACCGTTTTGGAAGCTTATTTGTTTAAACATTCGTGTGTAAAGTAGGGAAAAGTGCATGTGAAATAAGGTAATAAATGGATGCAATTTGCTAAACCCAATGCTTGACAAGTAGGGGAGAACACTTTGTGGCTTTTTGTAGGGATTTAAGGAGAAAAGTGAACAAAGGAAATAAGAAAGGAGCTCGGTGCAAATGGAGGAAATAACCCCAAAACCCAACCCACTTGTGTGGGGCAGCTCGTGGAGAAGAAACAGAAATATCCACAAGACCGTCCACGCACGTGGGTCGCAGCGTGGGAGGAAGGAAAATGGACCATGTTCAGGGCAGCGCTTAAGTGCAAAATCCACGACCCAATCCACGCGCGTGGGGCGATGCGTGGATCGGGCTATTCCTCGGAGCGCAAGGAGGCATTTAATTTGGGGAAAATTTCCAGCAGGAGTAGTTAGTCTTTAGTTCTAGATTTTACATTCTAAAAATTGTAGAGAAAAGGTAGAGAAGCCTAGAAAGAGAAAGGAGAGAATTGCTTTCAATTGGAAGTAAGAACTCCACATTGAAGGAAAGGATTGAAGAATTTGGTATCAATTTACTTTTTGCTTTTACTTTTCAGCTTGTCTTCTTTTTAATTGCTATTTTTTCTTATCTCTTCTTGTCTAGAGGTTGCTTGGAGGCAACCATAGCCATGTGTAGCTAGATAGATAGGTTAGATTAGAATTCCTTATGATATCGCATTCTAAGATCTCTATGTTGCATTGAATTGAATTGGTGAATTGATTGAATACTATGTTATGTGCTTGCTTTGTTGTGCTTCTATCTTGTTGATGGCCACAATAGGATATATGGATAAGAATGAGGGTTTGAGAAGATATTGCACTCTCTCATTAGTCTAGTGGCGCATAATCTCCGCCCTAGGACCCGATAGAGCTAGGAGTGGTAGACCAAGGGATTAACGAAATGCCCTAGCCGACTTAGGACCTAGGAGTATAAACCCTACGCGGTTTAGTGATTGTGCCTTAGTACTTCCATAGTAATCCTTCAATCACCGTATCAATTCATCTTTTAGAAGAGAATGTCATGTCATGGGAAGACTAATCCAACTCTCTTTTTCTTTGCTTTGTTGGTGATGGGGAATATACCCCGGGTTCAGGCTCCCCGTACGCTCCGTGCTCCTACTTGGGTCGGGTCAAACGGTTCGGGTCAAGGTCAACCCGCCAACCCTTGACCCTATAAATAGGGCCTTAGCCCTCCAAGTTAGGGGTATTTCCCCTCTTCTTCCACACACACACTCTCTACATTATGCTCTCCCTTCTCTCTACAAATGCAAAAGAGCAATTATGAATAAAAGGACTTCTTTGCCTATATCTCGCCTTCCTTGTTCATACTATACATACATTCTACGAGTACAACCAGGAATTACCTGTATCAGTTGGGTTTAGCTATTTTACATTTGTCACATCCTCTAGCCATAGTCATGCCTTTGTTTTGCCTAGTGAAGATTGCCAATGCATTATTAGTGACTCTACTTTGAGCTCTCCAATTTGTCATCCGGTGAGAACGAAATCCCAGGAATCTTCATTCTCAACCTTATTTCCATTTCACGTATACTACAATCTTTGTCAAAATGGCGTCGTTGCCGGGGATGGCAAACGGTGTAGATTAGAGTTTTGTCATTAATAACACATTGGCATGAGATCTAGGTAGACTTTGATTCCTTCACTTTTTTTTTACTTTGCTACATTTTATTTTATTTTTAAGAAAGGAACTCTTATTAAAAAACCAAAACAACGTCTTGCCAAGGCCCAAAATTGACCAAGGCTACAAAGAGATAAAGAATAAAGCAAAGAGGCCTAACGCTAACTAATAAAGGAGATAAACTCTAAACCACCAAGTGGGCCCAACACCCATTCTACAAACCACATGTACCACATGCAAAGCTGGACAATTCCTGGGCGTCATGCCCTATACAAAGGGTGGGAACGGTGCTACATAGCCAAAGAAGGACTAGTTTCACCCTCAAGCGTCAGGTCGATCCCCCGCGGTACAGAGCTCTGCATTTTTATCCGAGGGGACCTATGTGACCATCCACAGAAGCAATGAAACCAGCCTCCCGAAACCCTACGACCCTCATGCGTTGGACAAATCCCCTCCAATACAGATCTCTGCATTTTTATCCGGGGGGACCGTGAATAGTCCGCTACATGAGCAATGGTTCTCACCTCCACCCACCCTTGGAACCCAGGCCACCCTCGTACGTACAGAGCTCTGCATTTTATCGCAGAGGGCTTCAACGACCCAAAGTCCCAAGCGATGGCTCCCTAACCACTAATGCCAACATATATACCACCCTTAAGCGTTAGACCAGCTCCCTCGGTACAGCGTACTGTATTTTAGCCCGGGGAACCTGTACGGCCATCCACAGAAGCAATAATATATATGCTAAGCACCGGAAGCCCACCTCACACCCACCCAACCCTTTATGTAACAACCAGCCTTTTCTTCCAATCGCCAACTCAAGCAAGATATTTAAAGCAGACTAAGAGAGCACTCTCACCTCAAAGTGTATGCTATGCATGAAACACAGGAATCAAATCCCGCGAAACACGCAGCCACGGATAGAAGCAGGATAGGCACAGAGAGCACAGAGCAGAAAGAGAAAAGCCCCCTACGCCCTATGCCGGCAAGGCCAACTACTCAACTAGCCCAGCAGAAAACAATAAAACATGAAATAATAGTACAAGTCTAGAAATATCTCCGCTAAAGAAATAAATGAAAGATAAATAAGGAAAATAGAGACACGGCTCGCAGGCCAAAAATACAGGCACGCAGGCCCACACAAAATACAGGCCAGCCAATCTCCTCACAGCACCAGCAACGAACAGTAACCAAAACCCTAACGGGATTAGCTACTATGGGCCAGCAGCAAGCCTGACTAGGTCAACGGATTTGATAAATCTTGTCCGGCCACCGTTCAGTCCGGACTAGGGTGCCTCTTGTACCGTTGACACCTACGTTGTTGAGGCTAGGCTTGGCACAAAGCCAAACCATCATTGCCTCTAAGTAGTACTTTCCCTTCATTTCAATTTTTCTTTATAAGTGCCTTTTCTCTTTTCCTAACTTTGTCTTTTTCTTTTTTTTTTCTTTTTTTTCTGTTTTAAAATGTGATACAATTCATCAAGAGCAAAACCATAGTTCAAGGCGGGTCATAATCATCAAAAACCACCGATGGGATATAATCATGAACAAGCAACGCACGCACCCTCGGCGGTAAGTCTGACAAATTACGGAAAATAAACTCCCCATTCTTATCCCCAACCCAATCAGCCAATGAAGCCACCGGGAGGTTACCCTGCGGCAAACACTGAAGAACAGAAACAGATGCACAGGAACAAAGAAAACGGAGTCGTGACACTTCAGAGTCAAAGACCCAAGGACTAGGTGCGGTGGGGTCTACATAACCCTTAAGCTCAGGCAATACAGACTCTAAGACCAGGGACCTAAAACCCTCGGCTAAACACCATTCAAGAGAGTGGTGCATACCATGGAAAAAGTCCTGAAACCCGTCGACTGCCGAAATGGCTAGGCCGTAGCAGAAACCACCACCACCACCCCCCCCCCCCCCCCCCCGATTACGTACCAAGGCAGCAGTCCCACCCAACGACTCAGAATATGAAAAATTGAGCTTTATAGAACCATCCGGAGGGGGATCCCATCTAACAGCGCGAACCACGTGCCGCGGTACAGTGGAATCTATGTAGGACAGAATGACCGGCCAATTAGGTGGCAAGATGTGTTCCTGCAGCCATCGCCTAAAGAGACATTCTCCCACCCCTTTGGCAATGCCATAAACCACTCGAGGTACACTCGGCGGCCCTCTTCCATGTAAGCATGTGTTCCTGTGCTTCCATAACTCCCAAAGGATAAGTTAAGGCAATCTGCAAATAACAAAAGCAACAAGACGGTTATGTGAAACCACCCGCTTCCACCCAGTCAAGAGCGTCCGTAGACCTCGATGACTGAATCGCAAGTTGAGTGATCCCATAAAAAATCCCAATACAGCCCTAGCAGTGTCCCCCGCATAAAAGATGTGATCAATAGTTTCCCTAACAGGTTTATTGCAGCACCAGCATCTGGAAACAATAAGGCGCCCAAATCTAGCCATGGCATCATCAGTGGGCAAGCGACCCCTTAACACACGCCAAGAAAGAAATGACACCTTAAAGGGCAAATGTTTATACCAACATGCACTCAAAAGAGGATCTGACTGCACCGGTTCAGGTCTGAATAAAGATTTTGCAGAGGAAAAAGAAAACAAACCGTCCGTAGCCACCCGCCAAATAGGGATGTCAGCTACTCTTTGACCTAGACGGGACATGTCAGCCTCCAACCCAAGCGGCAGAAGGTCATCATACGCCGATAGGTCTAACTCTCCATCCTGAATGAAGTCAGACAATAGATCACCAAAGTACTCAACCCCCGGGAAGGGATAAAGGCGCCCTAGTGTGCCGATGCCGGACCAATTATCCCACCAGAGATTAACATCCCCGTGAGTCAGGCGCCATCCTAAAACTGCCTCTACCTCATTCCTGACACTGAGCATTCGCTTCCAAGTGTGTGAATCGGAGGTTCGCGCTTGTTTCGCCACCGGGTGAACTCGACTGCAGTACTTAGCAGTCATGAAACTTCCCCACAGGGAATACACCTTGCGGAAATTCCTCCAAAGCTTCGCACTAGATGCCCACACCATCAAGTCATGGTCAAGGAATCCCACTCCACCCTCTTTTTTAGGTAGGGAGAGAGTTTTCCATGAAGCCCAATTGTAGCGTGCACCTCCCGACTGCCTCCAGAAAAAGGCGGCAAAATACTGTTCCAGGTCCCGAATAACCTGCTTAGGAGGGGCACAAGCTGCAAAAAGATGTAAAGGAATAGCCTGCAAAACAAAAGTAACTAAGATTGCTTTCCCCCCCCCCCCCCCACCCCCCTTAGATAGCAGTCGACGCTGCCACCTAAGGCATTTGGCTTTTACCTTGTCCACCACAGATGAAAAATAAACGCACTTCTTCCTCTCCACATAAATAGGGCACCCAAGATAGGTGAAAGGGAGGGATCTATGAATGCATCTAGTGATGTCCCTAATCCTACGAATCACCCGACCCGAGGTGTCAGGATGCATATAAAAAGCACTCTTAGGAAAACTGACCATTTGGCCAGAAATCCCTTCGTAATCTTTTAAAGCACGAATGACTTTGCAGATTACCCCCTGTCTCCCAGTACTAAAAATAATAACATCGTCAGCGTAGGATAAGTGATGAATATGAGGAGTACCAGGAGGCTGGGAAAATCTAAGGACAGCCTCGTCCTGATAGACTCGGGCGAGGAACGTAGAGAGGACTTCTGCAGCAATTATGAAAAGACTAGGGGAGAGTGGGTCTCCTTGCCTCAATCCACGGGACGAGGTAAAGAAACCCTCTTTGACCCCATTGACAATGACAGAGTACCACACATTGGAAACAGCACGATAGACCAAGTCAATACAGACTTCAGAAAAGCCCATCTTACGCATCACAAAGACAAGAAAAAACCAGGATACCCGGTCATAGGCCTTAGCCATGTCTAGCTTCAGCACTATATCCTGATTTCCTAGCGTAATACCATGGCACATCTCAGAGGCAAGCAAAATATTATCAGTAATAGACCGCCCCGAGACGAAACCACTTTGATGAGGAGACAGCAACCTCGGGAGGACAGAAGCCAACCTGACTACCATTAACTTTGTGACAATTTTACTACTAAAGTTGCACAAGCTAATGGGCCTATAATCAGCAAATGTCTCCGGGCTGGCTTTTTAGGCAATAACACTACGGAGGTGTGAGTAATAGACCTGGTGAACTCCCTACCAAGGAAGTAACTTCTGACCATATTAACCACATCCCCCTTAATAATATCCCAACAAGATTTATAGAATGCCCCTGAAAAACCCATCTGGGCCTGCGGCACTAACAGAATTCATGTCAAACACAACATTTTTAATCTCATCTTCCTCAGGGATAGCAGTAAGCATAGCATTCTCATTATCAGTAAAGAGACGCGACATACAGTCAAGTTTAGCCAAATCAAAGGTACCTGCCTCCACAGTGAATAAACCTTCAAAAAAGGAGACAGCATTTTGTGTTATCCCCTGTCTATCCTCAATCCATTGTCCTGTGTCATCTTTTACCTTATGAATATAGAGTTTCCTTCTTCGTTCTTTTACCATCGAGTGAAAGAACATCGAGTTCCTGTCACCCTCCTGGACGGCCACCATGTGAGCCTTTTGTTGCCAATATTCTTCTTCGATGGAAATCTGTCTTTGCAAAAGAGCCATGCTCTCCTTATAATCAATGAGTGCCCTATCATCATCTCGATTATGTTGTAACACCTCTTCTAGCACCTGCACCTTATCTTCTAATTCCTGCAACTTAGAAAAAATATTACCAAAGGTTTCCCTACTCCAAGGAGCAAGGGCCTTCATTAACCTGGACAGCTTAGTAGCCAAGACATACATTGGAGCACCCTCAACAGGCGCTTCCCAACTTTCTCTAACCACACGCTGAAAATCCTCGTGTTTGGTCCACACATTAAGAAAGCTAAAGTGTTTTGGAATAGGTTGAGCAGATATAACTTCAAAAGTAACAAGTAACGGACAGTGATCAGACGTGGTCCTAGACTTGCATAACGGATGTCCTGAATATCGATTCCCACACCAAAGTGTAAAGAAATCGATCCAAGCGCATCCAAATGGCAGCGTCCTTACGCCTCCCATTCCACCAAGTGTAAGGGGAGCCGTAGGCAGAAGAGTCAATCAGATCACACGTACTGACACACTCTCGAAAATCAGTAGTCTTCCTATGAGAATAAGGAAGACCCCCTTTTTTCTCGTCCGCATTTAGCAAACAGTTAAAATCCCCCACCACAGACCAGGGGACGCCGGGAGGGATCCTATTTGAGACTGCGAGTAGCTCATCCCATAAAGGAACCTTAGGCGATCCCTAGTCTTAGCATATACAAAAGAAAGCCATAAAGCAGAAGGAATAGTAGCATGACCACATGAGACAGATACCGATTGATCATAATCAAATTCAAAATTAGAAACAAGGTCAGAGTTCCAAAAGAGCAACAACTTGTCATTAACCCCAGCAAAAGCAAAGTCAAAGCCAAGTCGCAGTCTAAAGCTATCCAACCTATCAGTACTACAAAACAGCTCAAGGAGGCATAAAATAAAAGGCTTATGTTTTCTGAGCAACAGATGCAATCTCTGAAAAGAGCCCTGCGAGGCAATACCTCGCACGTTCCAAACAAGGAACCGCATCATCAAAAGGACGGAGACTGAGAAGAGTTAGGCGTGCCTAAGGCCGCACTACTCTGCTCCCGCTGTACCTGAGATGTAGTGTACTTGCCACCAAAGGGCACGCGAGTGGTCCTAGGGGGCGAGCCATGGCCCACCGGCTCCTTATTACGCCCCACAGACTCAAAGGTAGCAACTCTACCAACGACGGAAGAATCACTATCATCATCATCAGACGCCTCGCGGTAGAACCCAGCAACGTTGGAGCGCTCCGACGCTGACCGAGTTCTCCGAGGGCGCCTAACCAGCTGAACACCTGGAGACATCGTAGGAAGGGTGTTCTGGTTTGTGTTTAAATTACACAATCCAGTCCCCCCACCCTGAACTGGTGTCAACAGGCCCTCAGAGTCAGGAGCAGAACAAACCTGACCAGTAGAATTAGCAGTTCCTGGAGTATATAGAAGATTAGAAGAACCTCCCCCATTATTCGGGGATTGAGAATCTACCTGTGATGAAACTCGGGCTAGGCCCTGACCAGACGGTAAAGGAGACTGTGCATTCAGCCCCTCTAGCGAGTGAAGACCCTCCTGTTATCGGGTATCTACCTGTGGTGAAGCATGGACAAGGTCCTGAAAAAATGGTAAAGGCCCCATGTTTACTGGAGGCTGTGTGTTCAGCCCCTCTAGAGACTGATTTTTAGGGTCCTCTTGTGATTGAGCCTGAAGGCCCTGAGGAACCTCACCCTGACCGAGAACCGAGGCCAAGTGGTCATCTAATGCACTATCAAAATCCTGGATGGTAACCCCATGGGCCAACTCAGGTTCCTGATCATTTTGAGTATGGGCTTCTTGGGCCTGTTCTGTAACCTGTGCATCCTGTAAAAGATTAAAACCATTACTAGTAAAGATATGGGTTGGGGCCGGAGGTTGGGATCGTGACAAGCCCAGCTCAGGTGCAACACCTGAAGTGCCAGGCCTATCCCCAACTTGGGGGACTGAGAAAGTCACATGATCCCGTCCCCGATCAATAACCGGGTCCTTGCCCTTATCTTGTCTCCGTCTTTTAGATGTATTTCTCCTATGACGTTGATTCCAACCTGCATTTTCCTAAGCTGTATGGTTCTGAGTGGTCGGGAGCCGACCAGCCCCACCTCCTACCCCCTGATTGCCTCCACCAGAAGGCGGGGTCGCACGGGGGGCATGGGGGTGGCTTAAAGGGGCCACCACCGCCTCCACCACCGTGTGGTGGCGGTGGACCTCGTGGTGGTTGGCCATGACCACCAGCAGGGCCTGCAGGCCTAACTCCAGAACGACATGACGGGGCCAAATGCCCTTGTTTCCTGCAAGATAGACAATAAGGTGGAACTTTCTCATATTCAATAGTCTGCCAAAATCCATCATCTTCCTTACCAGGTTTCTTACTACCCATTCTGATGAACATCCTAGTCCTAAGTGGCTGAAGGAGGTCAACCTCTACCTTAACCTTTGCTACATTAGGCCTACAAAATTTGGCAGTTGCAGCATCAACATGTAAAAACCGGCCAATTGGCTTAACAATTTGTTTCAAGCAAGGGATAGAAAAACAATTAGCTTTTAAATTAGGCAATAAAACCCACATAGGGGCCAACGAAGTTTCAAAACGAGTATCAAAATTAGCAGTCCAACGAAACAAGCGCATGGGATAATTACCATTAAAGGAAATTTGACCCTTGACCAAAATGTCCACACAATCATCAGGATGGGAGAATGCTAAAAACACATGTCTAGGTTCCATTAGACCAATTTCAACTGTACCACGCAACACAAAAGTTTTAGCGAAATAAGACCGTATTTCAGATAGAAGCGGTTTACCATGCGAAAATTTACCAACTAACATAATATTCTCAATTTTATTCATTTGTTGGATTTCACTATCCTCAAAGGTAATGCATGGTTCACCACAGTGCATTTCTACAATTTTTTCAGAAATAATAGGCACCGGAATAGGACTAGAAATTGACACATTATGACCACCCGGATTCGAAGCAGTAAACAATTGGGCAAAGGATCGAGGTTGTGTACCTGGAACTTGTACATTTGTGCGCGCAGGGGTATAACTTTGACGCTGACCCCCTTGGACCGTACGTATAGCTTGTGCCCGGCTTATAGGTGGACCATTGTTTGGTTGTGATGTCACTACCATGGCATTGAAGGCAGAACCCTCCACGGGTTCATTTAGGGGGGTAGCATTAAATGAATTATTAACATTACCCACAGTGGGCGCATTATCGACCCCAGCAATATTATTATTCAAGGATTGGGAATTATGACCACCAATGTTATTATTATTTAATAAAGTATTAGGAGTCATACCTGGACCACGTGAAGCAGATTGATAGCTCATTCTAAGGGCGGTGGGAACTTCTGAAGACGTGGCAGCCGTGCCCCCAACCTGCACAACACTTGGCGCCACCACAGCACTGCTTGGTGTTTGAATAAATTATTTTGATTTACATTTTAAATTAATTCAACACCGAAACTTATTTTAATTCCAAAATCCTAAATTTTCGAGTACTTCGCGTATCAAGTTTTAAACTGAGAAACCTATCTGAGTGAGACCGGGAGAAACCTGAACCAAGTGTTTGTTTAGAAATCATTTTTGGAAAATTCTATTTTGACCCCCAAACTATTTAAAACTATCCTTCTAGACTTGGGTCCATGTTGCATGGTGAACCACAAGCTTCCAATGCATTTGCCTGAGACACTTTCTAGCCAAACTTTTACCATTTTTCCCTCCACCAATCATTGTTGTTTCACCTAGGGTTTTGAGCCACTATAAAATGAATAGTTAGCAGACATTTGCCTCTTGATTCCATCCTTGGCTTCCCATTCATTTGCATCAGGAGAACAACACAATAAGCCATCTTCCTCTCATCCAATCTTAGCTTTCCATTGCTTCTCTGCTTTCCTTCTATCCTATATCTCTGAGTTCTAGTTCTTAAGGGTTGTGGTGTGGTTTGTTTGAGTTGTTTAGGAGGTGAAGAAGGAGGTGTCTAGCTTGGGAAGAAGGTGGAATCCAAGCTAAAGAGTGGAAGCAACAAAGGTATAACCCCATGGACTCCCACCTTATGCTTGGCTCTGTGAAGCCATTGTTTTATAGATAGAAATGAGTAGAAATAGTAGATTCTTGAAGTGTTTGAGCTATTTAGTGATCTATTACTTGCCTATGATGTGTTGTTGATGTTTTGTATGTGTTAGATTTGCTTGAGAATGCTTTATAGATGAAAAGAAATCATCTGGTGCACAAGTAGTGTGCACCAGTAGAGGCACCGGCCCCAGCCAACGGCCCAACAAGGGGACCGTTGGCTAGATCCGTAGCCAGCCGGGCCTAAGGAACGGCCCTAGGAAAAGGTCGTTGCCTAGGGCTGGCAAGTTAGCGGCTTGAGGGGGCGGGCCTAGCTGAGCCCCGCCCCATGGACCGTGAGTTGTTCTTGTGCAATGGCCGGGCCCTTGTGGCTCAACTACGTGTCATTTCGGACCTGGTGTCATGGGCCCTTGTGGCTCGGTACCTCGGGGCCGTCTTGGCTCACATTTGGGCTTTGATTTCGTTGAATTTGGATTAGAAATGAGCAGGTTATGGTAGAATTTGTGATGAAATGCTTCACAGTAAGGTTGTTTGAGTTCACTGCTTTTGGGAATTGCTTGGTTTTACCTTCCTAATGTCATTTGAGTACTTGAATAGAGAAGCATGAACACTTTACGAATAAGAGTTGTTAGAAAAGCATGACTAGAATGTGTTGTATGGAAATTGAAGCCTATTTTGATGATAGAAATGTACAGAGTATGTCTTTCTGCAAACAAGCATGATTGTATGTTCTTGAGAGTTCATTGTAATATATATATATATATATATATATATATATATATATATATATATATATATATATATATATATATATATATATATATATATATATATATATATATATATATATATATATATATATATTTGAAGCATGTTGTACAATAAATTGCATTCCAAGTAAATCATGTTTTAAAAGTACATAAGTGGCCAACGTGAGCCTAAGTTTTATTTTCCAAAAATTGCATCTCCATGAAGAGCATCTTTATCTTGCCTTTTGAGAATGAATTGAGAAGTATGTGCATGTCTTTTGCATAAGTTAAGTGTTGCATATATGAGATGCATGAGCGATAAATCTATATATATCTATGGTGAGAAAAACCTTGTTTTGGATGACCCGTTTGGATTACGTCCTCTCGGAAGAAAGAAATTGACATTGCGGTCCCAGTACATGTAACGCAGCGTATTCCCACGTTACGAGGTTGGAAACTGCCCGCCAGGCTTGGAATCCTGGTCAGGGGATGTGCACGCTAAAAGTTCGATACCTGATTCCACATATTTGAGTTTAGAACCAAGAGAGTGGTTCGATGGATGAGATGAGCATAGGTCGGCTAGAGGCCATACCGGGATAGGTTCATTCACGCTACGGTGAAGTTCCTACCTCATCCATTAGTAAAGAAAGCGAGTCATTGCGACTCCAAGAAAGCGAGTCATTGCGACTCCAAGAAAGCGAGTCATTGCGACTCCAAGAAAGCGAGTCATTGCGACTCTAAGAAAGCGAGTCATTGTGACTCTAAGAAAGCGAGTCATTGCGACTCTAAGAAAAGAAAGCAAGCGAGTCATTGCGACTCTAAGAAAAGAAAGTAAGCGAGTCCTTGTGGCTCTAAGAAACCTCCATAGAAAAGTATTCTATTTTACAAACGAGTGTATGAGTATACTTATAGTATTGCATGAGATTGCATAATAAGAATGTTTGCACGAGATTGCATTTGAGTATAGTATTGCACGAGATTGCATAACGAGAATGTTTGCACTAGATTGCATAATGAGAATGATTAACCGAGATTGTATATTGAGCATGATTGCTTTAGTTGCATTTTGATGCCTTATATATCTAGTTTGCATGATGAGAATTCGAAAGCATGAGAATAATTTCTTATTGATTTGATAGTGTGCATTTGCTTGATAGCATGAGATCGTTATGATGAATTTTGTTATGAGAAATATGTGTTGGAGTGATTTTGTTGATGAATTATTTATTATTGAAGCATGCATGTTGATATTATAGGTTGCGAGCATATAGAAAGTCTATGATGTATCTTAAAGTTGTCTAAGTGTTGAGATTGCTTGATTAGATTTTGTGAACAAATGTTTTTTTCCAAAGTATATATTGTAGTACTTTACAGGGTGGAGTGTGGTTATACTTAGCTTCGTGCTAATGGGTGTTTTCCTACTTGTGTACTTGTTGTTTTGCAAAACCCCTTTCAGGTGGGCCTAGCGTTTGAGAGTTGATCGAGTTAGACTAGCTTAGTAGATCTAGTAGTCTAAACTCTTTTTATCATTATGATGTTTATTTGATGGATTGTAGACTTTTGCTACCTATGTTGATTATAGACATCGGGGTGTTTTCCCCCCAAGTGACTTTAAACTAAGTAATTTAAATGTTAGTTTGATTTAATGTTTTAGTTCCATCCTTAGCCTGTGCAATCACCGTGGAGAAGTGGTTGTGGCGATGACATTCCCACTAGTTTGTTATTTAAGTTTGTTTATATGTTGCTTAGTTTATCTTGATTTTTGTTTTAGAACTGTAATTAAGTTTAAGAAAAGTGGGGTGTTACAAGTTGGTATCAGAGCGGTACGAACCGCGGGGGACTTAGGAAGTTTGACTCTTAGGATTGAGTATAGAAACTCTAAGTGGAAATCCTAGGAAGGACCGATTAGGAAATGGCCTCTAAGTTGAAATCCTAAGTGGGATAAGTTAAGAAGATGAGCTTAAAGGAAATCCTAGGAAGGATAAGATTAGGGAAAGAGCCCTAAGTTATGAAAATTAAGATGAGAAAGACTTAAAGTTCAGTGGTTAAGTATGAGATTCAACGTTAAGAGAAACTCTAAGTAACAATTAGGAACGCGGTGAGGTTGTGAGTTCCTTGCTTTGTTGCAATTGCTTATGTGTTTTATCAATGTGTTTCAAGTGCTTTTGTTATCTCTTATGAGTAAAGTAGAGAAGCTAAAGGCGAGAAGTTGAAAGAGAAAAACCAAGAGTTTGAAAGTTGAAAGTAGAAGTGAAAAGCTAGGAAGGCTAGTAGCAGTGAACCTTTTAAAGTTAAAGCATAGAAGAGAAATTCTTTGAAAAGTTGCTAAAGTAATTGAGAAGAAGAGCTTTTGCTTGCTTTGTGTGCCTTGCTTGTTGTGAGATTTTTCTTAAGAATATAAAAGTTAGAATCAGCTAACCCTTAGTCGTGCTAACAAGAATGATCTGTTCTGGTCATGTTAAAAGGACATCGCGATGCCGCCGCGAAGAGTTAGAGAGGAATCTCCTCGCTCCTTAGGACCTAGAGCGTCATCATCTTGCCGCACTCGTAGAAGGATATACAAAGAGACTCCAAGCAGAGGCCCACACCGTCACTTTAAGGGGCGGGAAAGAACTCCCCGAAGTTACACCACCCCTATAGGATGCTCCAAGTAATGATGTGCAAAGAGAAGAGATCACCCTTCCTAAGCCAAATGAAGAAATTCCTATTGTGCATGATCAAGAAAAGGAACCTCTAAGGACCACCAAGGCTTCAAGGAAAGGGAAGGAAGTAATGCAAGACTAACCCTCCGTCCCCAAGGCGAAACTCCATTTTCCTCAACGATTCTGAAAGGAAGTGGATAACGCGAAGTACGCGAAGTTTCTTCAAAATGCTTGGGCAACTACACATTGATAAGCCTTTGTGGACGTGCTAGGCAAAATGCCAAGGTATGCGAAATTTCTCAAAGACCTCCTTTCTAATAAGAAAAAGTTAGAAGAACGGCTACCATAATTCTAGGCGAAGAATGTTCCGCCATAATGCATCGAGATGTCCCCCGGAAGCTTAAAGATCTGGGGAGCTTCTCTATCCCGTGCAATATAGGTGAAACATCCTTCAATAAAGCTCTAGCCAATCTAGGAGCAAGTATAAACTTGATGCCTTATGCTTTGTTCAAGAAGCTAATTTAGGTACTCTCAAACCAACGCGGATTTGCATACAACTCGCGGACCGTTCCACGAAATACCTTGGCGGTATTGTCGAGGATGTGTTGGTACGAGTAGACAATTTTATCTTCCACGTTGACTTCGTAATCCTAGACATGGACCCCGACTCAGAGGTACCCTTAATCTTGGGAAGGCCATTCCTGGCCACCGCTCATGCCCTCATAGACGTTGGGGATGGCAAACTCGTCATCCGAGTAGGAGACGAATCCGCCAGTTTTAATGTGGCAAAGTTGATGAAGTATCCCTTAGAAGGGGATAATGAATGCTTCTACATTGAGTCCATGCATGATGGCATTGATTATCTATGTGAGTTTCTGTAACACCCTACTTTTTTAAAAATCTAAATCCTAAATACTTTAACTTTAAACAAGGTAAATAAGCAAGATTAGATAACTTAAACCAACCAATCCAACAAAACGGGTGTCACCACCACAGTCACCACCCACGGTGACTACACAGGTATAAAGGATAACTATCTAGAGTCAAGCTCATCAAAACAACACTAACAACTTGGGGAACAAACCCGGTGTCCAAGCACCAACAAAAAGATCAGTCAACAACATCTAATCATCAAACATCTAAAGTATAATCTAATCTAGAATCTGCCAACTCATAACTACGCACTAATCTATCTCCTGCGCTCTCAAACACTGGACCCACCTGAAAGGGGTTATAAAAACAAGTAGGAAAATAAACCCGTTAGCAAATTAATGTTATGTATAAAGCCACGCAACCCTGTAAAGTACTATAGATATAGATTTGGAAAACATTTGGCATTCACACATAATCTCAAGTCATTACAACACTTAAACAAACAATCTCAATACATGCTCATAAACAACTCTATATGCTTGCAACCTATACTTCATATAAACAAGTCTTTCTCAAATACTCAACTTAATCACAAATCTCATGCTTTAAACAGATATTTCTAAACATAGCTCAATATCCAGTAAATTATTATTCAAAATGTTGGGTCTCTTTTGATTTGGACTCATTGGTGTTTGAATATTAAGCTTATACTTTAAAATCTCATATTGTAAATTGTTTTAAGTTATGCAATTTATTTGGAATATATGAGTTTAATGTTTAATTTTATGCATATTTGTCCTAAGCATAATATTCTGTTTTAAATTATGCAATTTTATTATGTTTTTAGCAATGCATATTTTGAGATGGAATTGTATTAGTTCCTATTTATGTTGGACTTATGCATAAACTTTAATTGTGGTAGTGCCTAAATTTAAGCACGTTTAGTTCGTTAATTTAGTTCACCATTTAAGTTTTAATCATAGGTGAACCATACAGTTTACTGGTGTATACCCTACAGTTTTAGGTTCATACCCCCAAACAGTTATACATTAAGTATATATGAATCGGGGAGACATACTATTTTAATGGTCATGACTTAAGAACATCTTATACCACTAGTCTCCTTAAATTGATACTTTATTTAATGAATTGGTTTTCAGTGAGACTTAGTCTCTAACCACCTTTCCTGGGAGTATATTTAGATTTTCCCATCACAATTTGGTATAATTTGTTTGATGCAATTTTTTTAAGTATTTCTTTCCAATGTGATTTGATTTCGGTTCATTAAAGAATAGCCATAGCTTCTTTAATTTACTGAAGTCTCTTTAAAGTTTTCAATCTTGTTTAATTAAGAAATAGCCACGGCATATTCAACTACCTAAGATTATTAGGTTATGATCTTATAATTTTAATTTGGTTAGGGAGTAGCCACAGTATCCTTAATCAGTTAAAATTATATAGGTTAGGCAAGGAATTGATAATTGTCTCTGATCTTATAATTTTAATTTGGTTGGGGAGTAAACACAGCATCCTTAATCGCTTAAAATTATATATTAAGCGGTTTATTTTGATCACATAAAGTTTTGGACATATCATTTGCGATTAATTGTATGTAATATGATGGAATTTAGCTCACAGGCAATTTCGTTATATTTGTATAATTAATCAGGATGAAATACTGGACCACGGTCATAATTTAGCCCACATGCAATTATGTATCGGAATATAGTTTATTAGTAGTTTTATAAGTGATGATAGAAATAAATCAATTTATTTACTTTATGGTTATTTGTAAATAATTTCAAATCCTATCATGAAGTTTAATTTTATGATGTAAACTTTGGATCATATTTCTTAATTTACCCACAGGGATTTTAAAAAATGAAAATGATCTCTTAAGTTTTTTTTTTTATCATAATGGTTGTAATGAGTCTTATTGAATAAAACTTTAGCCTACATGTAAGTTTTATATCATTTGATTCTTCAACTCATTTGATAATTGTTTCATCATAAATAAAATTTTCAGTTGGATCTAATTGAGTAAAACTTTAGCCCACAGGCAAGTTTTATGTCACTAGATTCTTGTATTTAGTAATTGAGATAAAATATTATCATACGGGTTTCTTAATTGGATTTAATAGAATTAAAACTTTAGCTCACATGCAAGTTTTATGTCAATAAATCCCTCAACCCATTAAATAATAATTTTATCACAATTTTTAGAATTTATAAATTTAGCTCAATTATAAATCTAAGTTTCATGGTTTGCATTGGCAAAACATGTTTTCACTCACTTCCCAAAATTTAGCCACTTCTATTAATTGATTCACGAATCTTGCTCGGTTCTTCGGACTAATTGTAGTAAGTTACGTGATTTGACATACCTCTTTTGGATTCCAATAATAATAAAATGTATCTTTTGAGCCAAATTCTAACTTGGTTTTGGAGGGTGTATTTTGTTTTTTTTAGTATGTCCAACTATGGTGTGGAATTATATCTTCATTATTTAGTTGGACTTTAATTGGAACCAAAAATTGATTATTTAGTATGCCCAACTAATGGTGGGGAATTATATCTTCATTTATTAGTTGATCAAATCAATTATGAGTATGTATATATTATTAATTTCGTTGAAGAATATTTTGATCAATGGGAGTGATCATTTAAAAAAAGATCATTAAGATACTCCACTAAAGATTTTGGATTTAATTATTGTCTTCATACATCTCAAATCGAATCGTATGTCAAACAATAAGTCCAAAATATTCCACAAGTATTAATCTTGTATTTGTTCTTATAAATTCATAAGTTCAAATTATTGAACATTTGGTTGTGCAACATATTTATGAAAATGTTGTGACAATATTAAGGAATTTATTATAACAAAAGCATTTAACTTGTAGTATATTGTCATTTAATAAATTCTTCAGTGATTAATAGAGTCTTTAGTTTCTTCAAAATTGATCATGGGTCATTTTGGTTTGTAAGGCTCAAAACAATTTTGTGAGACATATAAGTAAGACTTATTATGTTCAGTTCATTTAAAGTGGACATTGAAGTTATTTGGGAAGTTATGGTGTATGTTTAAGATTCCATATTTATGGACTTAGACTTTTGGTTTATTGTCTAAGTTATTGGAATGCTTCTGTGACTTGACTATCTTTTGGCTATTTTGATGAGTGGGAGTGACAGACGTGTCAACTCCGAGCTCTTAGCTGTTAGAGGTAGTGCTTAAAGTTAACTTATAAAGAAGTCACAGAATATAGTTAGCGTTATGCTAATATTAAGATATCTCTACTTAAGGCATGCTTCTAAGGTTTTAGAGATCATACAGTGTACTTTTTGTACCTTTTGGATGTGTTTCTCTTTTAGTTGTGTACATAATATATTTTGAAAAACATCCCTTAAGGTACCATGGATAAACATAGGGTTTGTTCAGAAATGACCTAAGTTGGGGAATTAAAATGCATGTGACCATAATGGATATTACTCTGATTAAATAGAGGACATGTCACTATGATTCGTGTGTTTTGTTTTTTGATGATGGTTGTGCTCGTACTTGCACCAAGTGGGAGAATGTAAGATTTTCTCTAATAATATATATTATATATTAGGGTCTTAATTAAGTGGTGCAAGTTAACTAGGCTTATTAAGTGGTCGGGTTTACTGAATAACTAGAAGTTGTTAGTCCACCAACTAGGGTTCTGAGTGTATGAGACAAAATATGACTAACGGTCTACCGTTCAAGAGGCAATACAACAAGAACATCAACTGTGGCTGGAGATCAACACGGCTATCGCTTCAACTTATACGAGATCAGGTCTCTCGTACACGTATTATTATTCAATATAGTTAAATTATTTGTATCTAACAATAATATCGTATGTGCTCTAAAATGCATAGATTTAACTATCAACTACCCGTACTAATTGTGGAACTACCAAATTCAAAATATTAACCTGCTCGATAATGCTATTGAGAAATTTGGACTCATCAAATTGGTTTGTAATGACACTAATAATGCTATTGAGAAATTTGGACTCATCAAATTGGTTTGTAATGACACTAATAAAGGAATAATTGCATCTTTTGAGGGGAAAAAGAAAAGGTGAAGTATCAACAGAAAGAAAAAGGAAAATGGTTTAAATGAATATAAAATGGTCAAATAAGATGACCAATGTTGGTCGAAGGCGGATGAAGGGTCAGTACCCTCCATTTCGAAAATATGGTGGTAGTATATAAGAAAATAAAGTTGCACAAGTTGTGCCTTCGCTGTGAGTTATAGTTTTTGGCGTAGTGAAAAGTGTTTGATCTTAACAAGTGGTATGAAAGACAGGTCACGGGTTCGAGTTCCAACAAGGACAAAAGTTGTGTTGTTAAGACTGGCAGGTACTAACGAAGTCTCATTGGAGCAAACTGTTTTTCTGCATGGTGATCTAGATAAGCATATTTTTTTGAAGCAACCTGAAGAATTGTTAAACCCTAAGGTGAACTTCTGGTTTGTGGGCTTAAGTGGTGAACTCCTGGTTTGTAGGCTTAAGTGGTCATTGTATGGGCTAAAATAGGCTCCACGACAGTGGAACAAGCGGTTCACTGTTTACGTGATTCAAATTGGCTACGCACGTTGTGAGTATGATTTTATGTTAAGAACCTTGGTGATGGTATGGTTCTTCTTCCTTCTTCTTCTTTTGTTACTATATGTGGATGATATGTTAATTGTTGCTAAGAGTATGAATGATGCTACTACATTGAAAGCTTTGTTGAGTCAAGAATTTGATATGAAAGACTTTAGAGTTGCACAAAAAAATCTTGGCATGAAAATTCGCAGGGTTAGAGGTGCAAGGAAGTTGTGACTAACTCAACAAAGTTATATTGAGAAGGTCCTTGATAGGTTTGAGATGAATAAGTCTAAATTGGTTAGCACTCATTTGGTTAATCATTTTAAGCTCTTATATAGTCAATGTCCTTAAACAATCACTTTGATTGAAGATATGGCAAATGTTACGTTCCTTATGTTAGTGCAATTGGCTGCTTAATATATGCAATGGTTTGTACTCAACCTGATTTGGGTCATGTTGTTAGCTAAGTTAGTAAATACATGTCTAAACCTGGAAGTAGTTAAGTGGATTCTCCAGTACTTAGGGGCACTATGGGCACGGTATTAATTGTATTTAGAGTCAACAGAGTGACCCCGTACTCATGGATATGTGGATTATAATTATGTTGGTGATATGTATAACAGACATTCTACAACATGGTATGTTCAACAATTTGCGGCTAAAAAGTTGTTGGGCGGAGGCTAGTGAAGGGTCAAAGTCATCCTGCCTCTCAAAAATGTGACAGTATAAAATAAAGTTGTGCCTTCACTGTGAACTATAATTTTTAACGTAATAGTAAATATTTGATTCTAACTATTGGTATGATAAAGCATCTATTAAAACAAAGTTTTATATTTTGATTTGCATCATACTTTGAACACATGCAGCACACATATTTTATATTTTACTAGTGCGAGTAATAATAATTAGTAAGTAAATGCCTTATCTCAGCAAGAAAAATTTGAAACTCGCTCTTTCCGGGAGAAATCTAAGACACCTATCAAATTTGAACTGCTCTTCATTGGTCAAAATCACTAGCATAAGGCAAAATAGAATACGCAAGACAGAACTGGAGAAGGACGTTACATTATTGCATGTTTAGACTAATTGGGAGTAAAGAATATTTCATTCACTAATATATGTGTTCAATACAAATTAAAAGACTTGAGTAAAAATGAAAAAGAAAGAAAACGTACAATTGGAAATATACAATTGAATAGGCTCAAAGTTACAGTAATAACCAAGAATACAATTGAATAGGCTCAAAGTTACAGTAATAACCAAGAATACTAAATAGGTTAAAACTAGGCATGAAGCGCTCTAGAAATATGCTGTAGGTAAGCTGAAGAGCAGCCCCTACAGAAATGCCTCAAACAAAGTGTACAATTAGCGGCTTTGTATACCCCCATGCTCCCTGAAATTCTTGCAAAGTATTTGACATTACATAACAATGCAAGCAATTCCCTCAAAAGAAAATTTTAGTAATGGATGCATGCATGCTAAGTTGCTTGGAAGAGATGATAACCAGTTAGCTTTATCTTATTAATACATAATTTTCTTTTACACACAAAATAACAGAATGTTTTTAGTTTAACGTGTTCATTACATTTTGTTTAGTATGAGAACTCATTTGACACTTGATACCAATAATTATAATTATAATTAGAAAAAAAAAATACATGCATTCACCTTCAAAAAAGCGTCCACCTCCTTGAATTAAGAAGCTCGTTCATGATCAGCCCACTTGCCCTCCTTCTATTGACTTCAACACTTGTTCACCCATTTCCTTGCACCCCACTAATTTCTGAAACAAACATGCCAACCAACCATCAATCAATGTTACAGGCCGGGAAATATAGGTAACTAAGGTCTGTCAATGAAGGCATGCTTACCCGGCCTTGAAGCTTTTTAAAAGAACATTTGTCAAATTAATTATAACGATGTGGAATAAAAGAACATGCCTAATCGGTTTCTCTTGGTGTAGATGCAAGTTAACAGCTGGCTACAAGGGAGGGAAGTATAAAATTTCTGACTTCCATTCCATATGTATTTTAAATCCGGCCACCAAGAAATTCAATCTCAAATATGGCAAATGAAGTCATGGCGTATAACCAGGAAAAATGAACACGTTTTTTGACTACCACAAATATCCAAAGCAAAAATAGAGGTGAATCCTTGCCCTATTGGTTCGAGCCGATCAGCTATGGGTAACCTAAAAAGGGTTGTGGGATTTCCCTCGTCATCCAAAAAAAGATACATACATGCTCAACAGAATATATGTCACCAGTGCGAAACCCTTGATTTAAAGTGTCCAAAACAGCTGCCTCAATCTCCTAGGCCATATTTGAGAAGCATAGCAGCACTAAGCACTGTTGCTAAAGGATTTGCTTTATCCTACATCATGTTGAAACCCCCATGTTAGCCAAGCCAAGAAAGATAGATGATAGATAGATGAGGCAAATACTCAGATCTGATCTTCATTGTAATGTGAGTGAAATAGTCTGACCTGTCCAGCAATATCAGGAGCAGAACCATGTATTGGTTCAAACAGTCCAGGTCCCTACACCCAACAATTCCGAACATAAAACAAATTCAATAGAAAACCCAGACATTAAAATTTAAAGAGAAATGCAGATGAGGTAGGTGATTATACCGATTCTCCAACACTGGCAGATGGAAGCATACCAATACTTCCAGTAATCATTGAAGCTTCATCAGATAGAATATCACCAAATATATTGTTTGTTACAATCGTATCAAACTGCAATAGTCCAATTACAATTATAACTCTTATTTCATAATCTATCTCAAACAAAATGACAATCAAGATTTATATTTAAAAAAAAAAAAAAAAAAAAAAAAAAAAAAAAAAAAAAAAAACCTGCTTTGGATTGCGAACAAGCTGCATGGCAGCTTTGTCCACATACATATGTGAAAGTTCCACATCAGGGTACTCTTTGGACAACTCTGAAACAATCCTTCTCCAATGCATAGAGGCCTGGAAAATATCAAGAGTGAGGCCCATCCATTCTCACATTTTGTCCTCAATTCATTTCTAGTGAAATATATTGTAAAGATACAATCCTTCTCCAATGCATAGAGGCCTGGAAAATATCAAGAGTGAGGCCCATCCATTCTCACATTTTGTCCTCAATTCATTTCTAGTGAAATATATTGTAAAGATACAAGTGCAAAATGCTCTTGCAATATATCAGTGTTTAGTTTTATATCATCATATTACATTTATAGCATGATTATGTATGTTATAATTACAAGCAAACAACTAATACATTTACAAAGTGTGGTTTGGTTATAAAAGAAAAGAAATAGTAGAAAGAGAGTGGCATCAAATCTCCACCTATCCAAAACAGAAATGGTTAGCACTAGTGACATGAATGAAACTCTAACAAAGTGGACAAGTAAAGAGAAAGGGAAAACTCTGAGGGGGTGAAAGGAAAAGAGCAGAAAGTAAACAACAAAAGGCATATTAGTGGAATCTATCTTCACGCTTGTATTATATAATATATAATATGAATTTTTCAGTGTCCATTGACATTTGTGACACTGCACAACTGTCCTTGATGGTACATAATCCTTTTGAACTCTTATTTGCTTAAAGCGAAATATTGAATAAAACATAAGTTAGTCTACCAGACTATGCATGTAAGCATGGTCTATGTGGAGGGGGAAACAAAAGAGGGGTATACAAACAAATAAAAACTACTTTGTTATCAATTATCATAATATACCTCCAACACATTTGCTTTATCAACAGAAAAGAGTTTTCCTCGACGTTTTCGTGCAGTTTCAAATGCTACATGAGCAATACGTTCTACCTGGCAAGAGAATCTCACATCAGATTCCAAAAGATTGCCCAAAAAAAAAAAAGTTCAATAGGAAATATGGTGCCAAAAGTATGTGAATATCCAAATTGTGAAGTGCAAAAAGAGTGTTATTTTAATAAAATTCTGAAAAAAGTATTACACTGATAAAGACAATGAAAACTCCTTATCCAAACATCAATTTGCAACAAATGGGAACATATTTAAGTGGACTAAACCTACAACTGTAATGAAAGAATGACGCCTAACTGTTTTTTTTTTTTTTTAGATCAAAAAGTGTACCTCAAAAGTTGCATAAATCTCAGTATTGGAACCAATTTCCTCACCATTTTCATTTGTACCAAAACCCCTTGGTTTGCCAAAATAAATACCTGTCACCAGATTATAATAATCAGGTCAAGTGGGCAACAGATGTTTTCAACAAATAGATGTAAATAAGATATTAGAACTAACTGTCAGGACGAAATCCAAATTATGATTGTTTAGACCACCTAAACTAACCTCCTGTAAGTTCCCTGACAACCATTAGGTCTAAACCTTCTGCAACTTCTCTCTTCAATGTCGAAGCATCTACCAACTGAATTACATGGATGTAAGATTCAGATTATATGAGCTACAACCTCAATTATGGAGGAAATATGACATTTATCACACTATTCACATATAAAGAATTTAAAAGAAATAAAATAAGCGAGGGGATCTATTACCATTTTACTTTGTGTAACGTCAATTTTACTCCCAGAAACTACACAATAAGGAACATTTAGCCCCCTTACAAATTATTAAGGTGGATAAAATACCAAAGTGAAATACATATCATATATCTTGTAGGCTTTTTCTGGAAAAAGCTCCATGTTCCATATTATATTTTCTTCTAAATGTCATCTATTCTCATCAAACTATTAAAGTTTCAAAAAGTTATAGGTATAAAAATATTTAAAAAATTACTTAAATCACAAAATAAAACTTTACATTCATTTTTACAATTTAAAATATATATATATATATATATATATATATATATATATATATATATATATATATATATATATATATATATATATATATATATATATATATATATATATATATATATCCGTCTAAAAAAATCTTGATAATTGAATTTTTCAATACAATTCTTGAATGTATAATACTTATATATAAGGATTTTTTTAAAGTATTTTTATATAGCCAAAAAATTCAAATCATCACTGACCATCACCAAGGCTATTAAATGTTTTTATTTGCCTAGAGCTAATAGAATTAAAAAGTAAATTGATCATATGTGAAGCATATTAATTCAATAGGAACTGAAGAAGTCATCAATATGCTAAGCAAACTTAAAATTCATATCTCTAAGAACCCTAAATTAAAAATTTTATTAGGACATTTAAAAAAGGAAGTGTTCAAGATAACCACCAAAGAGGCATACCCTATGGGTTTTTAAATTATTTCCCATCAAATGGATAAAAAAACCATCACCGTACATTACAATAGAATAAGAGTCTAACCTTAACAACTCAATACTTCAAGTCTAAATTAAAATTACCTGTGGCAGGACTGACGCAGGTCTCAAGTTTGCAAAAACCTTAAGACCCTCTCAAAGTTGAAGCAATCTGGTCTCAGGCTTCAAATGCTTTTCGTTGTTGTCCCATTATCCCGTATATAATAAGAGTATTGTAGCATTCAGTGAATCAAAAAGGATAAATCATGTACAGATATAATAGCACACAACTATAAAACTTAAGCGTAAAATGCTCACCCTCCAATTGCTCCAAGAAGAACAGCATCCGATTGCTTTGATGCTGAAAGAGTCTCCTCAGGCAAAGGCACTCCTGTCAAATCAATAGCAGCCCCACCCATAGGCATCTCATTGAACCCAAACTCAATTCCTGCAACATTTCCAAATCAATATAACCATTAATTGTAATGCTATGACTGCTACCCACCCCTACAAATTTTTCCCTTCCTATCTACCCTCATGACATAGCACCT